>NC_069502.1:570035343-570190343 GCF_027579735.1 Bombina bombina
TTATAATGACCAAAATGCAATGGTAAATCCATGCATATCTGCTACTTCTGAACAAAGGGGATCCAGAGAAGCTTTTACATCGATTTGTGTTATAACTGCACAAGCTGTATGTACATTTTTTTACTGAGAAACAAAGTATGCGTAAAAGTTAACAATTTTTTTTTTATTTTTTTTTTAAAATATGATCACATTTGGCTTCAAAACAGTGGCATGAAATATACCAAAAGTGGCCTAGCTCAATAACATCTGGTGCACTACATGGCAGGAAATTTCTGCTTTTCAACAAAAGAAAAATTGATTATAGAAGTAAATTAGAAATCTGTTTAAAACTGCATGATATATCTGAATTATAAAAGAAAACATTTTGGGTTTTATATCTATTTAGAAGGACATGAAACCCAAATTTTTTCTTTCATGATTCAGAGAAAGCATACAATTTTAAACAACTTCCAATTCGCTTCTATTATCTAATTTGCTTCATTCTCTTTGAATCCTTTGTTGAAAAGCAAATTTAGGTAGGCCTAGGAGCTGATTGGTGGCTGCACATAAATGTCTCTTGTCATTGTCTTACCGAGGTGTTCAAATAGCTGCAGTAGTGCACTGCTGCACTTTCAATAATGAAGTGAAATTGATAATAGAAGTAAAATTGTTTAAAAATGTATCTGAATTATAAAAGAAAAAAATGTGGGTTTTATGTCCCATTATGTATTGCACTGGCTACAAGCGAATGGATTGAAAACATGAATAAGGCTTTATTTTAAATCAAGTTAATAAAAGCAAAACCTAGTGTGTTACCGAGTACACAAGAACTACGTGTACCTTAGAGCAATGTACTAGTTCTTTGTCTGTAATAATTCCTTTCATTTCATTCATCAGTTTTTAGTTTGTAAAAGGATCATGGATTTCCTTTTGTTATAGTGGCGTAAGTAGTATTTATATGATAAAAAGATTATTGTGAGGTAAATGTAACTATGACTTTGGTGGTCTGTTTTATGGGAAATTTTTTTCCTCATAAAAACAATAAAACAAAAAAGGAAAAAAACAACTTGCAGATAAAAGGTAGAAGGAGGAGGAAACCAGAAGACACTGTTTTATCATTTACAAGACAATTCATGTAGATTTTATTAGGCCAAACACAGGTGAGACTGAGCATGCACAGATCGCACTAACTACTACTAATGTACAGGATATGAATGGTTCTTGTCTATGCAAAGCTCATGAGAGGAGTGTTGGACAGACCCACAGATATCACGCACTGGCAACACCTTATATTAAAATGAAGGAATTAAATGTAAGATTATTATTTTTTGGTTAGAGGAGGACTTGAGCTCATTTAACTATGGAAAGCAAAACATAACTGTATTAAAGGAAAAGTCTACTCCAGAATTTGTATTGTTTAAAAAGATAGATAATCCATTTATTAGCCATTCCCTAGTTTTGCACAACCAACACAGTTATATTAATATTATTATTATTATCGGTTATTTGTAGAGCGCCAACAGATTCCGCAGCGCTATAAACAAAGGGGGAGTACAAAACAAAACAATTATAGGGTAGAGGGCCCTGCCAAGAGTTGCACTGTTGTAGTCAGCTCTTAAGAAGGTGATCTACAAACAGCTGGACTTTAAGGCTTACATGCTAAGGGGGTTCAGGGGATTGTAGTGGAGGAGAGGAACTGGTATTAGGTAAGGTTAGCATAGGTTGTATGCGTCCTTGAACAGTAGAGTCTTTAGGGAGCACTTGAAGCTTTTAAAACTAGAAGAGAGTCTTGTGGAGAGAGGCAGAGAGTTCCACAAAATGGGAGCCAGTCTGGAGAAGTCCTGTAAACGGGAGTGTGATGAGGTGACAAGAGAGGAGGAGAGTAGGAGGTCATGAGCAGAGCGAAGGGGACGGGAGGGAGAGTATCTGGAGACAAGGTCTGAGATGTAGGGGGGAGCAGTGCAGTTGAGGGCTTTGTATGTAAGAGTGAGCGTTTTGTGTTTGATCCTAGAGGCAAGAGGAAGCCAGTGAAGGGATTGGCAGAGAGGCGCAGCAGATGAAGAGCGACGTGTAAGGAAGATGAGTCTGGCAGAGGCATTCATTATGGATTGTAAAGATGCTAGGCGGCTGGTGGGGAGACCAGAGAGGACAGAGTTGCAGTAATCAAGGCTGGAAAGAATGAGAGAGTGGATTAAAATCTTAGTTGTGTCTTGTGTAAGGAAGTGTCTAATTTTAGAGATGTTTTTAAGGTGGAAGTGGCAGGCTGTAGCCAAGGACTGAATGTGAGGAGTGATCCGAGTCAAATGTGACCCCAAGACATCGGGCATGCGGGGTAGGGGTAATGATGAAGTTGTCGACAGTTATAGAGATATTGGGGGTGGAGATTTTGGAAGAAGGGGGGAAAATGAGGAGTTCAGTTTTGGAGAGATTTAGCTTGAGGTACTGAGAGGAAGAGCTGTGAGAAAGACAGTTAGTGACACGGGTTAGCAAGGAAGGAGATAGGTCTGGTGCAGAGAAGTAGATTTGGGTGTCATCGGCATACAAATGATATTGGAAACCGTGGGACTTAATTAGGGAACCTAGTGATGACATATAGATTGAGAAGAGAAGGGGACCGAGGACAGAGCCTTGCGGTACTCCGACAGAAAGTGGTGACGGGGCAGAGGAGGCCCCAGAGAAGGCTACACTGAAGGTACGGTTTGACAGGTAGGAAGAGAGCCATGAAAGGGCTGTGTCACAGATGCCGAAGGATTGGAGGGTTTGGAGCAAAAGAGGATGGTCGACAGTGTAAAAGGCTGCGGACACATCAAGGAGGATAAGCAGAGAGAAGTGGCCTTTTGATTTAGCTGTAAGTAGGTCGTTGGTGACCTTAACAATAGCTGTCTCTGTGGAGTGATAGGGACGAAATCCAGATTGCAGCGGGTCAAGAAGGGAGTTTAACGTAAGGAAATGGGATAGGCGTGCATATACTAGTTTTTCGAGAAGCTTTGAAGCAAGAAGGAGGAGGGAAATAGGGCGGTAGTTGGATGGGGAGGTAGGATCAAAGGAAGGTTTTTTGAGGATAGGTGTGACCAATTCATGTTTCATCGATGAGGGAAATGTACCAGTGGTGAGGGAGAGGTTGAAAATGTGTGTTAGTATAGGGGTAAGGGTAGCAGAGAGAGAGGGGAGCAGCTGTGAGGGGATAGGGTCAAGGGGACAGGTAGTGAGGTGAGAGCGCAGTATAAGTGCCGAAACATCTTCCTCAGTAACAGGGGAGAATGAACTAAGTTTCAGGTTATGAGGGTTGTGGTTGAGTGAGAGTATTTGAGGGGGGGAGAGAATGGAATTATGTTGAGAGCTGATTTCATGTCTGATGGAGTCAATTTTGTTAATGAAGTGACTGGCAAAGTCTTGAGCTGACAGAGAAGTATTGTATGTATTAGGAAGTGGGGGAGGGCGGAGGAGAGTATTGAAAGTGGAGAACAGACGTTTTGGGTTTGAAGAAAGATTAGAGATAAGAGTAGAGAAGTAGTGTTGCTTGTGGAGATTAAGGGCAGAGTAGTAGGAGTTCAAGATGAATTTGTAATGAAGAAAATCAGCTGAACTCTGTGATTTAATATACTTTTTACCTCTGTGATTACCTTGTGCCTCTGCAAACTGCCCCTTATTTCAGTTCTTTTGACAGACTTGCATTTTAGCCAATCAGTGCCCTCTCATAAGTAACCCCATGGGCATGAGCACAATGTTTTCTATATGACACACATGAACTAACACCCTCTAGCTGTGAAACACTATCCAATGCATTCAGATAAGAGGCGGCCTTCAATGGCTTAGACATTAGCATATAAACCTACCTAGGTTTAGCTTTCAACTAAGAATACCAAAAGAACAAAGCAAATTTGACGATAAAAGTAAATTGGAAAGTTTTTTAACATTACATGCCCTATCTGAATCATGAACTATCAAAACAGGTGCAAATTCCCAAACCCGGTATTCCAAACTATTTAATTCATATCTCTGGTTTGGTTTTTGTGTTCTAAACTGCAAATAGTAGTCTATTTAATAACAACTATTACCTTCTGATTACAGTACTGTACTATCTTTCTGATGGTACTATATATACAAACTTATAAAAAATTATATAAAACTACCTTTAGGCTGCATGTATAAGCTGTATTATGACCATGTAAATATTACCTAAATAACATACAATATTGTTGTTTACACTTGGTTCCATGCCCTCTCCAACCTGTCCAATTTTAAAGATACAACTATTCCAAAATCCAAACCTTATCCGGTCCCAAGCAGCTTGGATAAAGGGTTTGCTACCTGTACTTTGTAAACCCCAAAAACAATCCCAAGAACAACTGTAAAAACAAGCATATCCCCTAACACATGAGGTTTATTTCAATCCATAAATACTTCATAGCCTTTGTATGCATTATAATATATTTTAAACTGTATTCAGCCCTACTACATCAGCTAGAAAACCATGACTCTAATAGGCTTACACCAACTAACATAGTATATTAGGTAACTGAACAATAAGTGGGACACATGCAAGTCAAACAACAGATAAGCAAGCTGAAATGACCAACAAGCTACTAGAGCAGCTACAAACAATGCTTGAGAGTCCCTGGACCTTGCAAAGTACCTGGGAAGTCTTTTGCTTAAATGAGAAGCCATCAGATGTATCTCTGGGAGTCCCCAAAGATGCACAGCCCCCTGGATGCACAGACAGACAACTGATAAAATTTGCTTCCCAGTTGTTTACTCCTGGAATATAAACAGCAGAAACCAGATAGGAATTGGCTCTGCCCTTTAAAGAATGAGACACTTCCCTCATGGCTAGGGAACTGCGGGCTCCCCCCTGATGATTTATATAGGCCAATGCTGTGACATTTGATTAAAAGATGAGACTCCCTTTTCCACAGCAGCCAAGTCTGAAAAGCCCTGAAAATAGCACAGAGTTCTAGAATATTCATTGGCAACCTCACCACATGTGCTTTCAGAGACCCCCCAAACAGCTCCCGAACCTGAAAAACTTGCACCTGTAGTGATCGTCCAGGTAGGGCAAGCAAAAGAATCCCCCTTAATAATGAACTGATGATCCAGCCACCAAGTCAGAGATGGAACTGAGATCCAGACAATTATTTTGAGACAGCCGAGTATGATCCCTGTACCACTGACTAAGCATACAAAGCTGAAGAGGTCTCATGTGAAATCGAGCAAACGGAATTGCATCTGAACCTGCAATCATAAGACCCAGTACTTCCATACAAAGAGCAATAGAAGGAAAATAGAGAGACTGAAGGTTCAGATAGGTTAACACCAATGTTAGCCTTCTCTTATCTGTTAGAAAAAGACTCATGGAGACAATGTATTTGAAACCCGAAAATAATAACCCTTGTCTGAGGTATCAAAGAACTCTATAAAAAATGTATTCCAACCATGATGTTGAAGAAACAACATTTTGTTGGTGTTTAATTCTGCTAAATGAAAAAATGGAACTTGAACCAAGATATAAACCATGTAAGTAAGGAAACACTGCAATACGCTGAGATCTGATCATAGACAGTGGGGCACCCAGAACCTTTGTGAAATTTCTTGGAGCTGTAGCCAGACAAAATGGTACAGCAACATACTGAAAATGCTTGTCTAGAAAGGCAAACCTCAGAAACTATATATATGTTTCCTGTGAAATGGAACATGAAGATAAGCATCTTTTAAATCTATTGTGGACATAAACTGAAAAGGCAGAATAGCCACACATAGTTTTCATTCTGAAAGTAGGAATTCTGACAAACTTGTTCAGAGCTTTCAGATACAGAACTGGTCTGAAAGCTCCTTCCTTTTTTGAAACAATTAAAGAGATTTGAATAAAATCCCATCTCTTGTTCCTGCAAAGGAACTGGAACAAACACGCTCATAGTTTCTAGAGCACTTGTAGAAGGTACATTTTGAACTGACCTTTTTACGCTTACTTGAACTGGGAAGAGCTGCCAACATTTCAGAAATAGTAGATTTGATGAGATCTTTCACACCTGGAGCAAACTCTGTAGAGTTCCCCTGTAAGGAGCAGTAATAACCATAAAGGCACCATTAGGTTGGCCTGAATGCATTAACATATTTAAAACATGAGTCACATAAATTAGCTAGAGGAGATACCTCAGTTTTTTTACAATACAGACACTTAACATTGGTAGGAAAGTGTTCAGAGGACCCAGCTTCTTAAGTAGGTTTAGAGACAGAATTAGAAGGCTCCATTACTGCGTAAAAATACAATAGTATAAACAATTACATCCCTTTAAAAAAAACTCTTGAGGAATGGAAAACGTATGCCCTCCTAAAGAAGCTTAATAAAACTTAAGGCACACTAAACCAAAACAAAAATAAAGCAGGAGACAAGTAGACTCCACACTCAAAGCCTGTATAGTGTTCAGAAGAGTAGTTGAATGCACTTGATAACTACTCTTAAATCAGGACATGTGTATTCTATAGAGCATACATGTGCTAACCCGATGTGCATTGACCCGAAAGTCAAAGCGCAGGAAAAAACAAACTCCCCTGAGAGTGCAAAAACCCTGTGTTTAATCACAATGGTTTATATGCACAACTCCACCATGCACAGACCCCGAAGGCTCAAACTAAACCCTGCGCAACAAAAAAATGCGGGGTGCCAGCAAAAAAATTTAAATTGAGGAATAAAAATATATAAAGATTCTGTCCCAAGGCTATATATATTAATAAATATATAATTATAATGCCCAAACTAGGCTACAGAGTGACATTTAAATAAAAATGTGATACTTAGACACTTATCCACTAGTAAAGTAGATAGCCAAACAAGTACTGGAACATATAAGCAGAAGTTATGGAATAGGAGTATATTACAGATCCATAGGTGGAGGCAAAAAAGGTGAAAGAGAAAGCCACTAACAATATCCCAAATACATCCCTCTGACAAATACTGTACTCTGAGGGGAAAACGGGCCTCAACATAGACTGAAAGCCCCTCTCATTGAAGAACATCTTCATTCTTCAACTTCCTCCAGCGGAGGCCAAGACAAGACTGAGGTACTTGTGAGGTGGGACAGGTTTCATAGAGCTCTTGAGGTTTGGAAATCTTTGCCTCCTCCTCGTAGAGAAACATCCGACATAGGAGACTTTAAAGATGCGAAGACCTACCTTTGTATAATTTGAGGACAATTTCTGTGCTATATTTTTCTGGATGCTGGATTGTTTACAGTTTAATTTGGTTATAGTATTTTTTGCTTTTTATTACTTAGAAACCGCCACATCAGGTTGCTGAACTTATTGCTTCAAATTTCAGCACATTTTTCAGTTTTTTTTAAAAAATTCTACAAAAAATTTCTGCTCAACTAATAACTCAATTTAACTAAGGCTACATGGTCTCATCAGCAGCACAGATACAATTATTATTATTATCATTTATTTGTATTGTACCACAAAATTCCATCAACATCATATCTCAATGACATCTTTTCTTGTTTATTTATGTATAGACAGGCAATAAAGTATGGAAGTGGAAGGAGATGAAGGATGAAAGCATCTGGAAAGAAGTAAAGGACAGTTTGAGTACACAGCCTAACTTTTAAAAGTATTTTACAATTACTTGTGGCTACAAGTTTTATTAATACCTGTTATCAATGAATTTGCACCTGCCACCTCTGCGGTAAGGTCTTGTGCCAAATGAATTTTTTCTAAACTGGACATCCTTAAATGTAAGATTATTGAATTCCATTTAGTTAAAAAAACGTGTATTGTTATATTATATTTGATGGCATTTAACTTATCAAACCTTTCCCTTTCCATTAAGGTCAAGTAGCCTTTTGTTTACATGATTTTATTCTAAGATTTTGCATTGCTTTAGTAAGACTGTATTTCTCAGGACATGGTCTCCAGAACTTGGTCTAAATGACTAAAAGCAGAATAAGTAGATCTTTTTTTAGCTGCTAATACCTTTAACTACACAATCAGGTAGCTCTATCCATTCCTGCTTTTATGAAAGCACAAGCACTTTCTCCTGGTGTTTTCTGTGTCCAAGACACCATTGTCCTTAAATGCTAAACTTGGTATTTAAGCCCTCACCCATGTATTGCTCAATAATGGTATAAACTGTCAACATATTAACTACTAATTTGCCAAAGCAAGTTGTTTCTGATGAGTACAATTGTTATGCCAGGCATATGAGATTACCATGCTGTAATAAAAAACAGTGAGACTAATGTGTGCGTGTGATTACTGACATTCTCTTCCAATTATGTAAATATTTTTTATTGGATTTACGGCTCTATAGCTTATTCATATTAAATACAATCCAAGTGAAACATATCCCACTTACAAAGATGTAGAAAAGGATATATAACCTCCCAGGTATAGATTTTTATGTTTGCAGGAACTGTGCTAAAATGACACCTGGCTGTAGAATGTTAACCAAGGCCCTTAACCCTCAACATGTTAAAGACGTCATCTTTCCCTCTTGTTCTGTAATAGTGCAAATGATGGCACAGCACAACTGATAAAGGAACACAGCTACTATATCAAATAAAAACTGACAGTTGTACTAAATGCATCTAAATTGCTCAAATAAAGCAGAAGAAATGGTGTTTGTGCTTTTATAATATTTATCCCAGTGAACAGATGGGTTCTCTGAATAAACTTGTATATGTTGTAATTGCTAAGATAGCTGTCTAACTTTCAGTGCCAACCTGGCATGTTCATCTGCACCACTACAAACTATGTACAACGGTTAGGACATTGAGTTTACTTTGCACTGTCAGGCCCTTAACCAACAGTGATGTAACCCCAGAATCATGTTCCTAGCTCAGAATTTCAATGACTTGGGTAGGGACTATTTCTAGCACTCTCATGGCTTGGCATACTGAATATACATGGAGGAACGAAGCAGAGCATGCCAAAAGTTTGGAATTAATTTAGCTTCTGTCAACAGCTTATGCTCCTGCAAAATGCAGGCTTCAACAGATCTGCCAGAGCAGGACATATACGGTAATACAAGCAGAGACTTTAATTACAAACTCACACAGATTGTTTTAGCCCTGTTGCTTGATATCTCAGGAACTATGGCATACTAGAGTGGCGGATAAAACTCATTTAAGTGAAGGAGTGAAGCTAAGAGTTTGGGAATAATTAAACACTTTTTAGAGAAGAGTTTGGGAGTAATTAAACACGTTTTAGAGAAGAGTTTGGGAGTAATTAAACACTTTTTAGAGAAGAGTTTGGGAGTAATTAAACACGTTTTAGAGAATACTGAATTTAAATCAATTGGCCTTCACGTGGAACTAGCACCATGCAACATACACAAGCCTATCAGATAAACATAAAAATGTCATTTCCCGAGAAATCGCATACAAGGCATAGGGGAAAGTAAGAGCCTTATTTTGCAACAAGTATAGAAATATACAGAAGATTAGACAGCAAAGGCTAAAGCAAGAGCAGTATGTACAGTATGCAGTGAGGTAATGTAACTAATAAGCAGCACTAACTACTAGATATGTTACTTACTAGATTGATTGATGAGCTAGTGTCAAGTTTCCTAGTAAAAAATACTGTGCACATCTGATTTACAACTGCAGTTGGCATACTACAGGTGCAATAAAAAGAGCAGTACTACCAAATATGTTCTTTTAGAATAGTTTTTTTTTCTAATTTAAATAATGACACAATGAAAAACTAAGGATTATACAGTTTTTTTATTATTATTTTATTACATTAATAGTGTAAATAATTTTCACAATGTTAAATGTACAAAAACTAGTAATTTTATATTTATGATCCTAATTAACTTATTTAAAATAGTAAACTATCTAATCAAAGCATTTGTGGTGGAAGAACATTCAATATTTTATTTGCACTTGTATTTTGGGTCTTGCTTGCTAGATGGCGCCGCTACCAATTCATCTCACGGTTTTGTTTTTTTCTTGCCTCAAAACCTGCTAGATATACTAGCAGCTAACTGGACCAGTGAGAAATTAACAAATAATTCCACTGTAAACCAAAGGGATCAAGATTTACATACAGACAAAGTATGTGTCTTGTACATGCTGCTTTCTGCTGGGATATTGTGGGCTGTGCTGCAATTTCCCACAACCTGAAGGAAATGTTATTCTGAATTATACTGTCATTCGTGTTTCTGCACAAGGGTTTAAGACTGTATAAAACACAATGTGTGTCTGGTTTCAAGGAACATACATTTTTCATTTTCTTTTTCTTTATTTTAAATACTATTCAAAAATAATTTATTTGAATACAGGCACAGATGAGTTGAAGAGGACATTATTATCTTTTTTTTATTTATTTTTTATTCACAATATCTACTGTGTTTTTATTCAAAATAAACCACCCACCACCTTTAATGCAGGATTTACCAACTCTAGTCCTCAGGGACTACAAATGGATTTAAAGGGACACTGAAATTTCTTCCTCATTCTGCATTCATTCAAGCTCAGTAATGCTAAATTTCTCCAGTAGAATTAGCATATGCGCCCAATTTATTATTTGAAATAAGTCTCAAGTTAAAGGGACACTGAACCCAATTTTTTTCTTTCGTGATTCAGACAGAGCATGCAAATTAAAGCAACTTACTAATTTACTCCTATTATCAATTTTTCTTCGTTCTCTTGCTATCGTTAATTGAAAAAGAAGGCATCTAAGCTAAGGAGCCAGACAATTTTTGGTTTAGACTCTCGAAAGCACTTGTTTATTGGTGGGTGAATTTATCCACCAATCCGCAAGAACAACCCAGGTTGTTCACCAAAAATGGGCCAGCATCTAAACTTACATTCTTGCTTTTCAAATAAAGATACAAAGAGAATGAAGAAAATTTGATAATAGGAGTAAATTAGAAAGTTGCTTAAAATTGCATGCTCTATCTGAATCACGAAAGAAAAAATGTGGGTTCAGTGTCCCTTTAAGAAAATTTCAACTACAGTACATATATAATGCTATATAATCAGCTGCACACTAACTATGGTTATCTAACCTGTTCTTATCTGAGGTAATCCTGAAAATCTAACATGTTAGTGAGTCCTGAGGACAGGAGTTGGGAAACAATGTCCTAAAGGGACATGAAACTGATACATTCCATTTAATCACTCACAGTTTTGTTAAAGGGGACATTAAAACACAACATACGTTAATTTGTTCATCACTTTCAAAATTTGATTACCATGTATCATTGTTGAAAGAACGTTTCCTCAAGAGAGGCTATTCCAGAAACTATATAAAAAGGGCGTTTTAGAGGGCTAGGAGTGCCTCTAGAGATGATATCTTGTACAAAAAACACAATTTATGCTTACCTGATAAATTTATTTCTCTTGTGGTGTATCCAGTCCACGGATCATCCATTACTTGTGGGATATTCTCATTCCCAACAGGAAGTTGCAAGAGGACACCCACAGCAGAGCTGTTATATAGCTCCTCCCCTAACTGCCATATCCAGTCATTCGACCGAAAACACGCAGAGAAAGGATAAACCATAGGGTGCAGTGGTGACTGTAGTTTAAATAAAAAAATTACCTGCCTTAAAATGACAGGGCGGGCCGTGGACTGGATACACCACAAGAGAAATACATTTATCAGGTAAGCATAAATTGTGTTTTCTCTTGTAAGGTGTATCCAGTCCACGGATCATCCATTACTTGTGGGATACCAATACCAAAGCTAAAGTACACGGATGAAGGGAGGGACATGGCAGGTACTTAAACGGAAGGTACCACTGCCTGTAAAACCTTTCTCCCAAAAATAGCCTCCGAAGAAGCAAAAGTATCAAATTTGTAGAATTTTGAAAAATTGTGAAACGAAGACCAAGTCGCCGCCTTGCAAATCTGTTCAACAGAAGCCTCATTTTTAAAGGCCCAAGTGGAAGCCACAGCTCTAGTAGAATGATCTGTAATCCTTTGATAAAATCAAGCGTTCAATATCCAGGCAGTCAGCCTCAGAGAAATTAGATTTGGATGGTTGAAAGGACCCTGAAGTAGAAGGTCCTGTCTCAGAGGCAGAGTCCACGGTGGAAAGGATGACATGTCCACCAGGTCTGCATACCAGGTCCTGCGTGGCCACGCAGGCGCTATCAAAATCACCGATGCTCTTTCCTGCTTGATCTTGGCAATCAGTTCTGGCGAGACGCCATGAGATCCAGTTCTGGTTTGCCCCAACGATGAATCAATTGTGCCAACACCTCCTGATGGAGTTCCCACTCTCCAGGATGAAAAGTCTGACGACTTAGAAAATCCGCCTCCCAGTTCACTACACCTGGGATATGGATAGCTGATAGGTGGCAAGAGTGAATCTCTGCCCAGCGAATTATCTTTGCTAACTGAGGCCAAGCCTGAAGAGCATTGAATATCGCTCTCAGTTCCAGAATGTTTATTGGGAGGAGTGTCTCCTCCTGAGTCCACGATCCCTGAGCCTTCAGGCAGTTCCAGACTGCACCCCAACCTAGAAGGCTGGCATCTGTTGTTACAATCGTCCAATCTGGCCTGCGAAAGGTCATAGATGGACCCGAGATAGCCACCAGAGAAGAGAATCCCTGGTCTCTTGATCCAGATGTAGTAGAGGGGACAAATCTGTGTAATCCCCGTTCCACTGACTGAGCATGCATAGTTGCAGCGGTCTGAGATGTAGGCGTGCAAACGGCACTATGTCCATTGCCGCTACCATTAAGCTGATTACTTCCATACACTGAGCCACCGGAGGGCACGGAATGGAATGAAGAACACAGGAGGAATTTAGAAGCTTTGATAACCTGGACTCCGTCAGGTAAATTTTCATTTCTACAGAATCTATCAGAGTCCCTAGGAAGGAAACTCTTGTGAGTGGGGATAGAGAACTCTTTTCCTCGTTCACTTTCCACCCATGCGATCTCAGAAATGCCAGTACTACGTCCGTATGAGACTTGGCAATTTGGAAGTTTGACGCCTGTATCAGGATGTCGTCTAAATAAGGGGCCACTGCTATGCCCCGCGGCCTTAGGACCGCCAGAAGCGACCCTAGAACCTTCGTAAAGATTCTTGGGGCTGTAGCTAAACCAAAGGGAAGAGCTACAAACTGGTAATGCCTGTCTAGAAAGACAAACCTGAGAAACCGATGATGATCTTTGTGTATCGGAATGTGAAGATAAGCATCCTTTAAATCCACTGTAGTCATATATTGACCCTCCTGGATCATAGGAAGAATGGTACAAATAGTTTCCATCTTGAATGATAGCACTCTGAGGAATTTGTTTAAGATCTTTAGATCCAAAATTGGTCTGAAGGTTCCCTCTTATTTGGGAACCACAAACAGATTTGAGTAAAAACCCTGTCCCTGTTCCTCCTTTGGAACTGGATGGATCACTCCCATAACTAGGAGGTCTCGTACACAGTGTAAGAATGCCTCTCTCTTTATCTGGTTTGCAGATAATTGTGAAAGGAGAAATCTCCCTTTTGGTGGGGAAGCTTTGAAGTCCAGAAGATATCCCTGGGATATAATTTCCAACGCCCAGGGATCCTGGACATCTCTTGCCCACGCCTGGGCGGAGAGTGAAAGTCTGCCCCCTACTAGATCCATTACCGGATAGGGGGGCCGTTCCTTCATGCTGTCTTAGAGGCAGCAGCAGCTTTTTGGCCTGCTTACCTTTGTTCCAGGTCTGGTTTGTCTCCAGACCATCTTGGACTGAGCAAAAGTTCCCTCTTGTTTTGCATTAGAGGAAGTTGATTGCCGCACCTGCCTTGAAGTTTCGAAAGGCACGAAAATTAGACTGTTTGGCCCTTGATTTGGACCTGTCCTGAGGAAGGGCATGACCTTTTCCTCCAGTGATATCAGCAATAATCTCCTTCAAACCAGGCCCGAATAGGGTCTGCCCCTTGAAGGGAATGTTAAGTAGCTTAGATTTTGAAGTCACGTCAGCTGACCATGATTTAAGCCATAGCGCCCTGCGCGCCTGTATAGCAAAACCAGAATTCTTAGCCGTTAGTTTAGTCAAATGAACAATGGCATCAGAAACAAAAAGAATTGGCTAGCTTAAGTGCTCTAAGCTTGCCAAGTATGTCATCCAATGGAGTCGCTACCTGTAAAGCCTCTTCCAGAGACTCAAAACCAGAACGCCGCAGCAGCAGTGACAGGAGCAATGCATGCAAGGGGCTGTAGGATAAAACCTTGTTGAATAAACATTTTCTTAAGATAACCCTCTAATTTTTTATCCATAGGATCTGAAAAAGCACAACTGTCCTCGACAGGGATAGTAGTACGCTTTGCTAAAGTAGAAACTGCTCCCTCCACCTTAGGGACCGTCTGCCATAAGTCCCGTGTGGTGGCGTCTATGGGAAACATTTTTCTAAAAATAGGAGGGGGAGAGAACGGCACACCTGGTCTATCCCATTCCTTATTAATAATTTCTGTAAACCTTTTAGGTATTGGAAAAAACATCAGTACACACCGGCACTGCATAGTATTTATCCAGTCTACAAAATTTCTCTGGCACTGCAATTGTATCACAGTCATTCAGAGCAGCTAAAACCTCCCTGAGCAACACGAGGGGGCATCTTTCCTGAGACAGAAATATCACCCACAGACTGAAGCTCTCCTTCCTCAGCTTCTGCATATTGTGAGGCAGTATCAGACATGGTTCTTAAAGCGTCAGTATGCTCTGCATTTCGTCTAACCCCAGAGCTATCTCGCTTACCTCTAAATTCAGGTAGTCTGGCTAATACCGCTGACAGTGTATTATCCATGACTGCCGCCATGTCTTGTAAAGTAATCGCTATGGGCGCCCTAGATGTACTTGGCGCCATTTGAGCGTGAGTCCCTTGAGCGGGAGTCAAAGGATCTGACACGTGGGGAGAGTTAGTCGGCATAACTTCCCCCTCGTCAGATTCCTCTGGTGATAAATTTTTTAAAGACAAAATATGATCTTTATTGCTTAAAGTGAAATCAGTACATTTGGTACACATTCTAAGAGGGGGTTCCACCATGGCTTTTAAACATAATGAACAAGGAGTTTCCTCTATGTCAGACATGTTTGTACAGACTAGCAATGAGACTAGCAAGCTTGGAAAACACTTTAAATCAAGTAAACAAGCAAATATAAAAAACGGTACTGTGCCTTTAAGAGAAACAAATTTTGTCAAAATTTGAAAAACAGTGAAAAAAGGCAGTAAATCAAACGAAATTTTGACAGTGTATGTAATAAGCTAACAGAGCATTGCACCCACTTGCAAATGGATGATTAACCCCTTAGTTCAAAAAATGGATAAAAAAAAAAAACGATAGACGTTTTTTAACAGTCACAACAAACTGCCACAGCTCTGCTGTGGCCCTACCTTCCCCAATAAATGACTTTGGAAAGCCTTTGAGCAATTTAGAGATGTCCTACAGCATTCAGGGGACTTCTGAGGAAAGCTGGATGTCTCAGTCTGTAATTTTAACTGCGCAAAAAAGCGCTAAAATAGGCCCCTCCCGCTCATACTACAACAGTGGAAAGCCTCAGGAAACTATTTCTAGGCAAAATTTAAGCCAGCCATGTGGAAAAAACTAGGCCCAATAAAGTTTTATCACCAAAGCATATATAAAAACGATTAAACATGCCAGCAAACGTTTTATATTGCAATTTTATAAGGGTATTACCCCTGAGAGTAAGCATGATACCAGTCGCTATTAAATCACTGTATTCAGGCTTAACTTACATTAATTCGGTATCAGCAGCATTTTCTAGCATTTTCCATTTCTAGAAAAAATTGTAACTGCACATACTTCATAGCAGAGTAACCTGCACGCCATTCTACCGCTGAAGTTACCTCTCTCCTCAGACATATGTGAGAACAGCAATGGATCTTAGTTACAACCTGCTAAGATCATAGAAAACTCAGGCAGATTCTTCTTCTATTTACTGCCTGGGATAAAATAGTACAACTCCGGTACTATTTAAAATAACAAACTTTTGATTGAAGATAAAAAAACTAACTATTTTTCGCCACTCTTTCTTACTACCTCCATGCAAGTTGAGAGTTGCAAGAGAATGACTGGATATGGCAGTTAGGGGAGGAGCTATATAACAGCTCTGCTGTGGGTGTCCTCTTGCAACTTCCTGTTGGGAATGAGAATATCCCACAAGTAATGGATGATCCGTGGACTGGATAAACCTTACAAGAGAAAGAAGGATAAGGTGAATCAGGGCCAGATAAGGTTTATATCAACTTTTAACAATCAATGGACTGGCATCTTCTCACTATGGATGACAGAACTGAAGAGGCCGTAGTTACAGGACCAGCAATGTTGACAAAAAAGGCTCAGAGTTTGAAAGATAGACTAGTCAAAAGCCAATTCATAAGGGGACCCTCAGATTCTGACTGGTTAAAAAGAACAAAGGGATCAAAGGTAGTTTCCCCTGTGGCCACTGTGTCTATTGAATGTATATGGATAGCACTAAAACATTCTCAGTTGATGGCTCTAAAATGTATGATATCAGATTCTTTTTTAATTGTAATTCTGAGGGTGTTATATACCTCCTTCGGTGTTCTTGCCCGGTTTTTTATGTGGGGAAAACCAAAAGAGCTATAAAGGACCGGGTACAAGAACATAGGGACGATATCACAAAGTTGAGGGATTCTAATGTAACAAGATATTTTGCTTGTGCACACAATAGTGATGCACAGTCCCTCAAATTTGTGGTAATTGACAATGGTATATCTTCTGGAAGAGGGGGTGATAACAATAAAGTTCTACTTCAAAAGGAAGCCAAGTGGATCTTCCAGCTGGGAACTAGATTTCCATTTGGTTTGAATGATAAACTAGATTATGCTTGTTTTCTGTAAATAAAATCCCTTTCTATAGCCTTGTTCTTTATGATCCATGTAATACATATGAAATGATACAGTTGCACATATAAACGGAATAGCAATAAATTTGTAACAATGTAATATGCAGAAATAGTAACCAATGTTATCGTTAGGAAGTATATTGATACAATGTGTTTGAAATTTCTGCTACAAGTATGGGTAGCTTTTGTATAGGAATCCTCTTAAGGTGGTAAAGTCCCCCTTAAGTAATGTTAATCTTAATCACCTGGAGTTGTACAGGTGCTATAAAAGAAGACGTTCCGGTGAACCAATTATGCCCTGATGAAGCCCCTGATACACAGTCTTTATGTGAGGGTGAAGCGTATGTTGGCACTCAGTGTGTTGTTCCAGTGCTGATATGCAATTTTCGTTACCAGCACAACTTTTACAAGACAAAGTTTAAAGCCCTTGAAAACCTTTGAAGTTTGGATTTTCCAGTTTCAGACAGCCTTTGGGAAGACCTTCCGGACATCCGTGATATGCCCTGTAGGAATATAATATCTAAGAGGGTTGGATCAGACAAATCCCTGTTGGCGTGTTAATACAGAACTGTATTTTGAAAATCTGAATGTTTACATAATTTTCAGCATTGGGTGTAAGCTATACAGAGTATACCAGCTGGTAGGTCTTGCAACCTATGAGACAGAGTGTTTGGAACACTGACCAATCAAAGTGAAGTGAGTGAAAAGATTACCACTCCTACCTTCAACGTTACATCATTGAACCTGGACGGACCGGGGAAAAGAAGGTGAATGGCAGATGCGCTACAACTTGCTCTTTTGAGTTAAGAGGTATACCTCTGGATCTTATGCTTGCAAGCTACTGCTTTCCTCTGGGGACTGTGAGTTATTAGACCTTGAGTGCAGTGACTTGGCTGCAGTCGCTCCTCCTGAGGACTTTTGTGTAATGCTCTGTGCCCATATAATGCAATAGGGTTTGTTTTCTACTGGTCTTGCTTTTTAGTTTAAATTTAGTTGTGTGTTATAAGTTGCTGTTGTTGTGCTGTTCAGGATTACTGAACTGAATTTGATAGATAATAAATAAATACATTGTATTGAGTATATCTTGTGTGCAATTGCCCCTTTCTTTAAAGTGACAGTACCTTATGTCACTTTGTTCTTTCTTTTTTTTGGTGATATATACGTTTTATGCAACTCCCTCTAATTATTGGTGTCAAAATTGTAGAACCTAGATTTTACTGCAGAAGTAGAGTTGCACATGAGAAAAAAACACCCCTGCACTTCAGTATAGTAAAAGATAGATTTTAACATGGTGGCACCCATGGCTAGAGGGAGATGGGGAAGAACCTCAATACTATTCTTTTAAAACGTATTTAGTGTTTAAAGGGACATTAAACACTGAGATGGTAATATAAAATGATAAATCATATATATATATAATATATATGTAACTATACATAATACTTTCATTATGTATGTTGTCCCCTTTTCCTATAATTCTATTCTGAAATTGTGAGCTTTTCAGTTCCTGTTAGAAATGGTGGTGCAGAAAACTGTTATACTCCACACAGCCATTGGCTACACACTCTAGTGACCTATTTATAACTGTCCCTAATTAGCCACAGCAGAGAATGTAACCTAAGTTACAACATGGCAGCTCCCATTTTTTTTATAGACACTAAAACTTTAAACTTATTTTGTCACTATTTAAACAGCTAATGAAACTTTATAAAAGTACATCTACATATTATTCTCAGACTAATCTTTTCTTTGAATGCATCATTCTAGCTAGCATTTATTTAGTGTTTAATGTCCCTCTAATATTTAACTTTAATATAATGCATTCATGTGTTTGCAAAAATAGAGCATACACATTTTCTGTCTAATTAAAACACAATATATTTTTTAAATGTATATCACTTACTAACAGGGGAGAGTTTGACTGGAGCATTACTGCACATAAAATCTGTGTCACACTTTTGAGGCAATGAACAGCCAGAGGGGCTCTTTCATTTGGACACTAAAGTCAAAATTAAACTTTGATGATTCGGAAAGAGCAAGTAGCTTTAAGAGACTTTCCAATTTACTTCCATTATTAAATTGCAGTCTTCATATGCATACTTTCTGAGGCACCAACTACTACTGAGCACGTGCAAGCATCACAGTTTATACATATAGGAGTCTGTAATTGGCTGATGGCTGTCACATGAATCGGGGGGCTGCAAATTAAAGAAAAGAGTAAGTGCTTTTGCATTGTATTTTTTATAATGCACTTGCTGATTGTATTAACGGTCCTTTAATTGTTTGGGTGATACAACTCAAGCTTTGTTCTTAAAAACATACAAACAAAATGCAGGTGTGTTGCTGGTCAGAAGCAGCACAGAGTAACTATGCAGTAATAAACAATAACGCATTAATAAGTGGAGAGAATGTGATGCATTAAAACAGAGCTGGCCGTCTGTAAGCACATGGGCCACATGTGGCCCTCTGCACTAGTTTTTGCAGCCTCCTGAGAAAACAACACCACTAATTACGTACACTATAGTTTTTGGGGCCCCAGGAAAAAGTGAAACTAAAAATGTGGCTCTTTGGGGATTTCTGGTGGGTGGCAAACAAGATGGTCACAACTCAAAAGGGTCCTCTAGAGGGGAAATCAGCAGACAGAGGGCAACCTGAAACTAATTCTGTCCCTGGGCCACTGGATATTTTTACCAAACATATTATTATTTCTGTGTATAATAGACATAACTTTATATTCTGCCTTTTATTTGTGATCTGTGTCCGCATATGTTATGAAGTTGGCTATCACTGAAATAAAGGGGCATTAAACAGTATGAGATTGTATTATACAATGTTATGTGTAGTCAAAAACTTTGCAATATATGTTCATTATTTATTTTGTCCACCTTTTCTGTAATTGACACTGAAAGTTGTTGGTTTTCTAAATCCCACTGACTTAAAAGGACTGAAACCCAAACATTTTCTTTCATGATCACCCAGACAGAGCATGCAATTTTAAATAAGTTTACAATCTTGTGAAATAAAGACAAAACTAAACTTTGTTTAGATAGAACAAACAATTTTAAGCGACTTTTCAGTTTACTGTTAAGATCAAATTAACTTTGTTCTCACATCTAAGTTTTATAAGGGAGTGATAGCGCCTCAAAAAATAGCCTCTCTTTCCATCATCAAACACTGTCCACGTGCTTAACTTTTGCAGGTTATTGCTATTACTATGTTGATTAATTGCAAATCATTCAAAAGTGGAGAATATCTTCTTTCAAATGAGATGGGACTAGTGATCACTGTAACAACAGGCATTGTAAAGGGACAAGTGACCCCTATTTGTAACAGGGTATTCTTCCTTTACAAATAAGAACTCATGTGTCCCTTTAAAACAAACATGGAGAGGTAGGTAAGGTCGGAGTGGGAAATCAGACTGGACCTGGAAATTTTTGAAGACCGGCCCCAGCCCCCCCCTCCCCCACCCCCACCCCAGCCTCCATTCCCTTACCTTTCCTGCCAAAATAGTTGTTTTGAGAGGCAACTTAACTGCCCCCACATCCTCAGGAGGAGCGGTGCTGCCTTGAATAAATGAGCTACGTATGCACACAAGGCTTGCTCCACGACCTCCCTGCCCAAAGGATGTGGTCCTGCGGGGCTGGTGGCCCACCAGGAAAAACACCCGGTATCCCGACAAGTCAGTCGTGCACTGGAGATAGATGCTGCATTAGAGCCACATTTGAAGAGATAGCTACTGAACGTCTGGAACATCTGCCAGACGCTTGTGAAAAAGAATAGACAGAGCAGAAATCTGTCCCTTTAAGGAACTAGCCGATAATCCTTTTTCCAATCCTTCTTGGAGAAATGACAAAATCCTAGGAATCCTGACCTTACTCCATGAGTAATCCTTGGATTCACACCAATGGAGATATTTACACCATATCTTATGATAGATTTTCCTGGTGACAGGCTTACGAGCCTGAATCAAGGTATCAATGACCGACTCGGAGTCAGACGCAGAGAAGTTAGATTTGGATGTTTGAAAGGACCTTGGAGTAGAAGGTCCTGCCTCAGCGGCAGAGTCCATGGTGGAAAGGATGACATGTCCACCAGATCTGCATACCAAGTCCTGCATGGCCACGCAGGTGCTACCAAAATCACTGAAGCTTTCTCCTGCTTGATCTTGGCAATCAGACGAGGGAGGAGAGGAAAAGGTGGAAATACATAAGCCAGGCTGAAGGACCAGGGCACTGCTAGAGCATCTATCAGCGCTGCCTGGGGATCCCTTGACCTGGACCCGCAACGAGGAAGTTTGGCGTTCTGACGAGACACCATGAAATCCAGTTCTGGTTTGCCCCATAGTTGAATCAGCTGGGCAAATACCTCCGGATGGAGTTCCCACTCCCCCGGATGAAAAGTCTGCCTCCCAGTTCTCTACTCCTGGGATATGGATAGCTGAGAGATGGCAAGAGTGAACCTCTGCCCAAAGAATTATCTTGGAAACCTCCATCATTGCTAGGGGACTCCTTGTTCCCCCCTGATGGTTGATATAGGCTACAGTCGTGATATTGTCTGACTGAAATCTGATGAACCTGGCCGTAGCTAGTTGAGGCCAAGCCTGGAGAGCATTGAATATCGCTCTTAGTTCCAGAATGTTTATCAGAAGGAGGGCTTCCTCCTGAGTCCACAAACCTTGAGCCTTCAGGGAGTTCCAGACTGTGCCCCAGCCCAGAAGGCTGGCATCTGTCGTCATTATAGTCCACTCTGGCCTGCGGAAACTCATTCCCCTGGACAGATGGACCCGAGATAACCACCAGAGAAGAGAATCCCTGGTCTCTTGATCCAGATTTAACGGAGGAGACAAATCTGTGTAGTTCCCATCCCACTGATTGAGCATGCAGAGTTGCAGTGGTCTGAGATGAAGGCGGGCAAACGGAACTATGTCCATTGCCGCTACCATTAGGCCGATTATTTCCATACACTGAGCCACTGACGGCCGAGAAGTGCAATGAAGAGCACGGCAGGAAGTTAGAAGCTTTGATATCCTGACCTCTGTCAAAAAAAATAATTCATTTCTACTGAATATATCAGAGTTCCTAGGAAGGAAACTCTTGTGAGAGGGGAGAGAGAACTCTTTTCTCTGTTCACCTTCCACCCGTGAAACCTTAGAAAGGCCAGAACAATGTCCGTATGGGACTTGGCAATTTGAAAAGTCGATGCCTGGATCAGGATGTCGTCTAGGTAAGGAGCCACCGCTATGCCCCGCGGCCTTAGAACCGCCAGTAGGGACCCTAGAACCTTCGTAAAGATTCTTGGCGGCGTGGCTAATCCGAAGGGAAGAGCCACAAACTGGAAATGCCTGTCTAGGAAGGCGAACCTGAGAAACTGATGATGATCTCTGTGGATCGGAATGTGGAGATAAGCATCCTTTAAGTCCACGGTAGTCATATATTGACCCTCCTGGATCATAGGGAGGATGGTTCGGATTGTCTCCATCTTGAAAGATGGGACCCTGAGAAATTTGTTTGGATTCTTGAGATCCAAGATTGGTCTGAACGTTACCTCTTTTTTGGGAACTATAAACAGGTTTGAAAAGAAACCCTGCCCCTGTTCCTCCCTTGGAACTGGGTGGATCACTCCCATAACCAGTAAGTCTTGAACGCAACATAAGAATGCCTCTCTCTTTATCTGGTTTGCAGATAGTTGTGAGAGATGAAATCTCCCTTTTGGAGATGAACCTTTGAATTCCAGAAGATATCCCTGGGAAACAATCTTTAATGCCCAGGGATCCTGGACGTCTCTTGCCCAAGCCTGAGCGAAGAGAGAGAGAGTCTGCCCCCTACTAGATCCGGTCCCGGATAGGGGGCTATTCCTTCATGCTGTCTTTGAGGCAGCAGCAGGTTTTTTGGCCTGCTTTTCCTTGTTCCAAGCATGGTTAGGTCTCCAGACTGGTTTGGACTGGGCAAAATTTCCCTCTTGCTTTGCATTAGAGGAAGCTGCGCCACTCTTGAAGTTTCGAAAGGAACAAAAATTATTGTTTGGTCCTTAATTTATTGGACCTATCCTGAGGAAGGGCGTGACCTTTTCCTCCAGTAATATCAGAAATGATCTCCTTCAGTCCAGGCCCGAATAGGGTCTGCCCTTTGAAGGGGATGTTGAGAAGCTTAGACTTTGAAGTAACGTCTGCTGACCAGGACTTAAGCTATAGCGCCCTATGCGCCAGAATGGCAAAACCTGAATTCTTAGCCGTTAGCTTGGTTAAATGGAAAACGGCGTCAGAAATAAAGGAATTAGCTAACTTAAGAGCTTTAATCCTGTCTAAAATATCATCCAACGGGGACTCCACCTGTAGAGCCTCCTCAAGAGACTCGAACCAGAAAGCCGCTGCAGCAGTGACTGGGGCAATGCATGCAAGAGGCGGGAGAATAAAACCTTGCTGTATAAAGATTTTCTTAAGGAGACCCTCCAATTTTTTATCCATAGGATCTAGGAAAGCACAACTGTCCTCGACAGGGATAGTTGTACGCTTAGCTAGGGTAGAAACTGCTCCCTCCACCTTAGGGACCGTCTGCCACGAGTCCCGTATTGCGGCATCTATGGGAAACATCTTTTTAAAAGCAGGAGGGGGAGAGATCGGCACACCTGGTCTATCCCATTCCTTAGTAATAATTTCCAAGAACCTCTTAGGGACTGGAAAAACATCAGTGTAAACAGGCACTGCAAAGCATTTGTCCATTTTACACAATTTCTCTGGGACTACAATGGGGTCACAGTCATCCAGAGTCGCTAAAACCTCCCTGAGCAACAAGCGGAGGTGTTCAAGCTTAAATTTAAACGCTGTCATTTCAGAGTAAGACTGAAGTAACGCCTTCCCTGAATCTGAAATGTCACCCACAGATAACAGCTCTCCTGCTTCAGCTTCTGAATATTGTGAGGGTATATCGGACACAGGTATTAAAGCATCAGAAAGCTCTGTATTTGTTTTAGCCCCAGAGCTGTCTCGCTGTCCTTGTAACCCTGGCAGCTTGGACAATACCTCTGTGAGGGTATTAGTCATAACTGCCGCCATGTCCTGTAAGGTAAATGAATTAGATGCGCTAGATGTACTTGGCGTCACTTGAGCGGGAGTTATGGGTTCTGACACAAGGGGAGAGCTAGATGGCATAATCTCCCTCTTTTCAGTCAGACACTCCTCTGGAGATAAATCTTTAAGTGCCATAATATGCTCTTTATAGTTTATAGAAATTTCAGTACATTTGGTACACATTCTAAGAGGGGATTCCACAATGGCTTCTAAACATATTGAACAAGGATTTTCCTCAATGTCAGACATGTTTAACAGACTAGTAATGAGACAAGCAAGCTTGGAAAACACTTTAATAAGTGTAAAACAGCAATTAAACAAAAACGTTACTGTGCCTTTAAGAGAAAAAAACTAGCACTTAAACTGCAAAACAGTGATAAAATGTAGTAAATTCTTCAAAATGTTTACAGTGTGTGTAAAGGACTAAAGCAACATTGCACCCACTTGCAAATGGATGATTAACCCCTTAGCCCCCAAACCGGATTTAAAAAACATTAACCACTGGTAAAAAACAGTTAAACACCTTGCCACAGCTCTGCTGAGGCTCCTACCTGCCCTCAAATACGATTTAGGGAATAAATAAACCCTCTATAATGGTCCTCAGATGCCAGAGGACTCCTCTAGGGAAGCTGAATGTCTCATCATCTCATCATCATTGATGCACATTAAAACTGTGCATCAAGAGCGCGAAAATAGGCCCCTCCCACCATGTACTGGATGTCAGAGGGGCCTTAAGAAAATACTCCTAGGAGTATCTGACTAGCCATGTGGAAACTAGGCCCCAAATAAAGACTTATCTCCCTCAGAGAAAAAAACGTCCTATTTATGTATACATGCAAACGTTTTGTCACTAAGTAATATGAGTATTAACATAAGTATTACCCTGTTTTGTAAGCATGATCCCAGTCGCTGTTAAATCACTGCATCAGGCTTACCTCCAATACACAAGGCTCTGTCAGCATTTTCTAGAACTTATTTCCTCTCTCTAGAAATAAATATACTGAACATACCTTAAAGCAGGTAAACTGCAGACCGTTCCCCCAACTGAAGTCTTTCCCATACTCTTCAGTTATGTGTGAGAACAGCAATGGACCTTAGTTACAAATCGCTAAGATCATCAAACCTCCAGGCAGAATTCTTCTTCTAATTTCTGCCTGAGAGTAAAACAGTACAACGCCGGTACCGTTTAAAAATAACAAACTCTTGATTGAAGGTAAAACTAAACTAAGTCACCACATATCTCTTGATGCTTCCTATCTTGTCAAGAGTTGCAAGAGAATGACTGGGGGTGGGGGTTAGGGGAGGAGCTATATAGACAGCTCTGCTGTGGGTGTCCTCTTGCAACTTCCTGTTGGGAAGGAGACTATCCCACAAGTAATGGATGAACCCGTGGACTGGATACACCTTACAAGAGAAATTAGATTTTCATGATTCAGATAAAGCATGCAACCCCCCTAAAAAACAAAACCCTCAAAACTTTACAATTTACTATTAGATTTGCTATCTAACAAGATAGACATGTAAGAGTTCAGAAGCGTGTCTTTTCTCACTTTGTGGCAGAAGTGTTTGCAATAATGTTTAACATTGCTACAAACATTGTTGCAAATGCTGCTACCATAGAGTGCTAAAGACACACACATGCTCCTGAGGTTTACTCAACAAAGGATACCAAGAAAAGAAACACAACATTTTATAATAGATGTAAATAGGAAAGCTTTTTTTTTTATTGCATGATCTATTAATTAAAAAAAGGGTTGAATTTTTACTTTACTGATTCTTTAAACACAAATTCGAAATTGCAGCTCTATATGTGAAAAATGCAGCTTAGTTTTGTCAAATTAGTATTTTTTTTGCTTTTTCATTTCACTGCTTTCCCAGGACAGAAGGACCTCTGCTAACCAATCACAGCTCTGCATATGTATATGTGATATAAATGTATGTATATTTTAGCTCACACATGGGCACTTCTCTTTAAAGTGGTTTATCACTGATTATTTTAAACAAACAGATCCAAATGATTCTCTGCTCCCATATAACTAAATATTAATGTATATTTATAAGCAACTAAAAGTGCAATAATATCCAGCTCTTACACCGTGGGACATTATTTGTGTTTTTATATCCCTTTGACAACTTTGTCTCCTCTCAGCTATTGTAAACAATGACTTTGTCATGAGCAGCATCACGGATAATTCATTTTAAAGAGAATACATGGCTGGCTGAGAATATGGGGATTACATTTTCAGAGGCATTTTACAGCAAAAACAAATAAAATAATTAATAGATGTACATTGCAATGCTGTTATATTTTAATAATTGTACATTTTGCGGGTTACTATGTTTTAAGTTTATGCCCTTTAATGTCTTAAGAAATCTGTATTACTTTAAAACAACTAAAGGGGCATGGAACACACTTTTTTTTTTTTTCATGATTCAGATAGAGCATGCAATTTAAATTAATTTTCTAAATTACTTATTTGATCAAATATGCTTAATTTTCTTGGAATCCACTACTGGGAACTAGCTGAAAACATCTGGTGAACCAATAACCAGAGACAAATGTGCGCAGCCACCAATCAGCTGCAACATCACTGTAGTTGAGGATATGTACATATGTTTTTCAGCAAAGGATACCAAGAGAACAAAGCAAATGTTATAATAGAAGTATAATGGAAAGCTGGTTAAAACTGCATGTTCTATCTCTATGCCTTTAATGAATTAAAAAAAGAGACCCCCCCTCTCCCAGGACCAAGCACATATCAACGGCTACGAAAAGTATCTGCAAAGGAGCCCCATTTAATTATATTCCAAAAACTGATGCAACAGAAATCTAAGGACACACACACACATATATTTACAAATTGAGAGCTAGCGTGCATCTATATTACAGTCTTTAGAAAGAATAATGTAGTAAAATAGAATGCCAAATATTATTCCTATGTCTCCCTATTGGAGCTTGACAGAATGTAAACCAATCACAGAAAATTACCAGAGTTAATAGAATATGCCAACAAAATCATCACTGACAGTAGATATATACATATGCACAATAGACTTTGTCTCATTCATACTTCAGATTGGATTTCTCCCCAGGAGAAATGGAGTCAGATGAGTGAAAATGTGCCAGATAGTAAGTTGCTAAGCTACTTGTCCTTTCCCTTGTTGTCATTGTCACCTTGAAGGTTGTTTACTACGAGAAAGCACTACGAGGAGATTGAAGTCCGGAAGAATCATCTCTGTCTCCAGCAAGAAGTTGTTTATTTTAATGGAAACTGATGTATATTTGTCTGCACAAAACATAAATTCCTTGTCCTTTATCTTGCATGGAATGACCATTTTCTAAAGGCCTGTGCTAATGAGATATACTGGTGACACTTTTACAATGAAATTCTAACACTGTGTCAAGCACAAGGTTAGGTAGTCATATTAATGTATAAAAATATGATGCCCTACATTACAGTATTGGAAAAAAAATGTCCTTGTGTTTGCAGTAAAAGGGTTTCTGAGAAATATTTTTTTATTATGAAGTACTGAGCAATATAACAGACATATATACAGTATATATATATATATATATATATATATATATATATATATATATATAGTGCATAAAACAGCCCAGGTTTCATGCATATCATTGTCACAGTATCACCACAGTAATAATGACCACCTAGAACTGACTTATGTGCTTTAGTACCAAAATCAGGCATGAAAGCAAGATAGTGTCATCCAAACCTAATATTCTTCCAAAACAATCAATTCAAATCTTGCTTCCTATCTAAAGGGCTAGGAACGTGACACATAAACTTTCATGATTCAGACAGAGGATGTCATTTTAAGACACTTTTATATTTACTTCTAAATGAAAAAAATAAGTTAATTGTGGAGGGTAGGGATGGGCGAATGTGTAAATTTCCGAATTCGAATGTTAGAACGAATGTTATTACCGAAATTCGAAATTATAAATCCGAATTTTGATACGAACGAATATTCTTAAAAATTCTATAATCGAATGCTATTTACAGCTTTAGAATGTCACTTTCGAATTTGAATGTTTATAATTAGATCGAATGTCCACATTCAAAATTTTGAATTTAACATTCTATTTATTTAACAAATACTATTCAGAAGTTCAATAGTTCATGTGGTAGGGAATCTAGTAAATTGATACATAAGAGATACAAATATATCATTTCAAATGTTTCTATATAGAATATTGCATAATGAATATTACATTTAAAGAAAGCATTAGAAATACTATTACAAATATAAATTCAAATTTTTCGAAACTAATATTTTCGAAGGTAATCGTAAAATTTGAAACCGAACATTTGAAAATCAAATGTTAGAATGTTATGTAAACATTCGAAATTCGATTTGAACGTGTTAAAATTTGTTTCATTTTTCGAATGTTGCGAAACAATCGCCCATCCCTAGTGGAGGGTGAAAGATGGCTATGAGGTATATCATTTTTTATAAGGTATTTTTCACTCCAGTTTCAGACACCGTTCCCCCTTCATAGTCTGCCTCGGAGCCAAAGCATATCTTTAAATCTCACCTCACAGGGTTGTTTGGCCAATCAAAGGCGCCCTTGACTATAAAGTGATGCAGCATAACTGTAAAAAGCTGACAAGAACATCTATCACCTGAACCTCACCTGAACATCTATATGTAAAAAACCAAGCTATTTTAAATCAAAATTTCTTCAGCTCACAGAGTAAGTGCTGTGTAAACACTTATACTTCAACGGTATTCCAGCTGCAAATTGAAAGAAAAAACAAAAAAACAAGCAAAAAAATATAATAGCCAATCAGCATCAGCAGTGCTGAGGTCATGCTTTGCCTTTGCTGTGATCTTGTGAGATTTCATAGAACTTACTTACCGTATATACTTATAGTATAAGCCGACTCGAGTATAAGCCGAGACCCCTAATTTTACCCCAAAAAACCTGGAAAAGTTATTGACTCGAGTATAAGCCGAGGCTGGGAAATGCAGCAGCTCACGGTAAATTTCAAAAATAAAAATACAGGTAGATAACAATAAAATTGCTTTAATTGAGGCATGTGGAAAAGAGGGTCAACAAAAACAATATATTATCAGTCTATTCAACAAAAACAATATATAACATTAAAGTACCAAGCTAAAACACAAGCATCAAAATCCTTCAAAACTGGATTCCTCCTCCTCATCTGTATGTCCAAACAGAGCTTCAGCTGTAGCTGGTGTGAGGTTATCATCATATACATTGTCACAGAGTTCGCAGTCATCACTATCACAGCTGTCGTCCTCATACAAAGCAGTGTCTTCACTGCCATCCATAGCATTACTTATGGCACATTTCTTGAAGGCGTGCTTCACCATGTCCTCTGGAATGTCTTCCCATGCATCACGAACCCACTTTGCTATCAGTTCTATGTCAGGCTTCATCATATTTCCACCTTTTGTCAGTCGGGCTTGACCAGATGACATCCATTCGCACCACATCTTTCGCACACGGTCTTTGAAAGGTTTATTTAAACACACATCTAAGGGCTGTAATACAGATGTAAGCCCACCTGGAATAACGGCTAAAGTAACTTGAGAAGACTTTGCCAATATTTTTATGTCATCAGATGTGTGGGCTCTGAACATATCCCAAACTAGCAATGATGGTTTTTTCTTTAAGGCTGCTCCTGGTCGTCCGTTCCAAACTTCTTCCAGCCACTTTTTTGTTCCATCTTCATTCATCCAGCCTTTAACATGTGCGCGCACTGTAATTCGTGGTGGGAAATTGACCTTTTTAGGCAAGGTCTTTCTTTTAAAAATAATGACAGGCCACAGCTTAGTTCCATTAGCCAAACATGACAGAACGACTGTAAAATGGTTTTTCTCATTACCTGTGGTTCTGAGTAAAACAGTTTTGTCTCCCAAACTTGCCACGGTTCTGTTGCTTGGAAGATCAAAGGTCATAGGTGTTTCATCCATATTCCCAATATCTCCCAGGTCATAGTTATGGATCTTTCTTTGTTTTATGATGAATGAATGGAATGACATCACTTTTTCATCAAGGTCTTTTGGCAACTTCTGTGAAATCTTTGTTCTTTGCCGCAAACATAGGCCATACCTATTCATGAAGCCAGTACACCATCCTGCTGATGCAACAAAATTTTCAATGCCTGGTGCTTTTAATTTGTCATCTTTAGCCATTTGAAGGGCACGTAAGCGAATTCCCATGCGTGTTACGCAGTAACCATTTTGACAACACTCCATAACCCATTTATGCAATTCAGTCTCTAGAGCCCCATATGGATTTGTTAAACCACGTCGAGCTTTTTTTGCCTTTGGAATCTTTTCCAAGTTAGCCTTCATTTTCCGCCACTCCCTCGCTTGTTTTTCATCAACACCAAATTCCCTACTTGCAATACTGTTATTGCTTTTTTCTGCTCTTGACACAACCTTTAGTTTGAAAGCAGCTTCGTATGACCTGTGTTTTTGTTTTGGTGCCGGATTAGAAGTACTGGGATCCATTTCTAACAGTAAAAAAAAAACTTAAAAAAAAAAATGCCATACCATAAAATAAAAATATACCGTACCGTAAACCCAACTCTAAAAATACTGTAACCAGAGTACAATCAAAATAAAGCTCTATCTGCTCCTCCCCCCCCCCCAAAAAATATAATTTGACAATATGTATGTGTATATTATGTCATATTTGTAAAGAACTTTTATGTCTGAAGAAAAGAACTGCGGTGTCTTCAAGCAATGCTTTGCAATTGTGACACTACAAAAATAAACAATCATTTATTGTAACTGCTTACCGTATATATTGCTCGTTTGCGTCCGGGGTTCATGCTAGTCTTTCATGCTATGAAACGGAGCATGCGCAGGCTCCTTACCTCTAGCGCAAGTCTTCAGTAAGTTCTTTTTTTTTTTGTTCACTGGAGTATAAGCCGAACTGGATTTTATTGCTCAAAAAGTGGGCTGAAAAATTCGGCTTATACTCGAGTATATACGGTAAATGAAAAGGAAAGTAACATGGCTGTGCCTGCACATGAAAGATGCACTCTCCCTAACTTGTCCTGGGACAAGCATCCTCACTGGCTGCTTAAAGGGACATGAAACACAAAACATCCTGCAATAACACTTTTTAGCAGTCCGATGCAGATAGAGCTACTCTGTGGCCTTCTCTGCATCGGCCGTGATTGTTGGTGGGTGGGAGCTGATGCAGGGAGGCGGGTGGGCGGCCATCGATGAAGGAGGGGAGGCGGGATCGCATGCAGGTGCGCGCCCTTGCACGGGAGCGCGTGCATGTGTGCACAGAGGTGCGCGGACGGGAACCCTACACTATGGGACAAGTGTAAGGTGGGACTCTTTGGGAGAGAGGACTGGGGAGGGTGGAAATTTAAAATTAAGCGATCTGGGAGAGGGTGGGGGGTTGGATATTGAGGGGGGGGCAGCTACACTACAGAAAATATACAGTATTTTTTAAATACCCAATATGGTGCACAATAAGGCAGGGGGGGTTAGAGAGCTGTTTGGGGGGGGGATCAAGGAGGTTGGGGGCTAAGGGGGTATCCTACAAAGCAGAATTTTTTTTAATTTTTTTTTAAAACCGAAAAACTTTTATTTTAGTACTGGCAGGCTTTCTGCCAGTACTTAAGATGGTGGGGACAATTGTGGGGTGGGGGAGGGAAGAGAGCTGTTTGGAAGGAATCAGGGGATGTGATGTGTCAGGTGGGAGGCTGATCTTTACACTAAAGCTAAAATTAACCCTGCAAGCTCCCTACAAGCTACCTAATTAACCCCTTCATTGCTAGACATAATACACGTGTGATGCGCAGCGGAATTTAGCGGGCTTCTAATTACCAAAAAGCCACGCCAAAGCCATATAAGTCTGCTATTTCTGAACAAAGGGGATCCCAGAGAAGCATTTACAACCATTTGTGCCATAATTGCACAAGCTGTTTGTAAATAATTTCAGTGAGAAACCAAAAGTTTGTGAAAAAATCTGTGAAAAAATTTGTGAAAAAGTAAACGATTTTTTTTATTTGATCGCATTTGGCGGTGAAATGATGGCATGAAATATACCAAAACGGGCCTCGATCAATACTTTGAGTTGTCTTCTAAAAAATATATATATATATATATATATATAGATGTCAATGGATATTCAGGGATTCCAGACAGATATCCGTGTTCCAATGTAACTATTGCTAATTTTGAAAAAAAAAAAGTGGTTAGTGCTACTTGTATTTATTGCCCTATAACTTGCAAACAAGGAAAGAACATGTAAACATTGGGTATTTCTAAACTCAAGACAAAATTTAGAAACTATTTAGCATGGGTGTTTTTTGGTGGTTGTCGATGTGCAACAGATTTTGGGGGTCAAAGTTAGAAAAAGTGTGTTTTTTTCCATATTAAATTATAAGATTTGATCAAAAATAATGGTATCTTTAGAAAGTCCATTTAATGGCGAGAAAAACTATATATAATATGTGTGGGTACAGTAAATGAGTAAGAGGAAAAACATAATTTATGCTTACCTGATAAATTTATTTCTCTTGTAGTGTATCCAGTCCACGGATCATCCATTACTTATGGGATATTCTCCTTCCCAACAGGAAGTTGCAAGAGTTCACCCACAGCAGAGCTGCTATATAGCTCCTCCCCTAACTGCCATATCCAGTCATTCGACAGAAAACACGCAGAGAAAGGAAAAAACCATAGGGTGCAGTGATGACTGTAGTTTAAATGAAAAAAATTACCTGCCTTAAAAGGACAGGGCGGGCCGTGGACTGGATACACTACAAGAGAAATAAATATATCAGGTAAGCATAAATTATGTTTTCTCTTGTTAAGTGTATCCAGTCCACGGATCATCCATTACTTATGGGATACCAATACCAAAGCTAAAGTACACGGATGATGGGAGGGACAAGGCAGGTATTTAAACGGAAGTTACCACTGCCTATAAAAAACCCTTTCTCCCAAAAATAGCCTCCGAAGAAGCAAAGTATCAAATTTGTTAAATTTGAAAAAGTATAAAACGCAGACCAAGACTCCGTCTTGTAAATCTGTTCAACAGAAGCCTCATTTTAAAAAGGCCCAAGTGAAAACAACAGCTCTAGTAGAATGAGCTGTAATCCCTTCAGGAGGCTGCTGTCCAGCAGTCTCATAAGCTAAATGAATTATGCTTTTTTAACCAAAAAGACAGAGAGGTTGCTGAAGTCTTTGACCTCTCCTCTGTCCAGAATAGACAACAAACAAGGTGAATGTTTGATGAAAATCTGTAGTAGCTTGTAAGCAAAACTTTAAAGCACGAACCACGTCCAAATTGTGTAATAGACGTTCCTTCTTTGAAGAAGGATTAGGATACAAGAATGGAACAACAATCTCTTGAGTGATATTCTTGTTAGATACCACCTTAGGTAAAAACCCAGGTTGGTACACAGGACTACCTTATCCGAACGGAGGACCAGATAAGGAGAATCACATTGTAACGCAGATAACTCGGAGACTCTACGAGCCGAGGAAATAGCTACCAAAAAGGAATTTTCCAAGATAAAAGTTTGATATCAATGGAATGAAAAGGTTCAAACGGAACTCCTTGAAGAACCTTAAGAACCAGGTTTAAGCTCCATGGCGGAGCAACAGTTTTAAACACAGGCTTGGTTCTAACCAAAGCCTGACCAAATGCCTGAACGTCTAGAATACCTGCCAGACGCTTGTGCAAAAGAATAGACAGAGTAGAAATCTGTCCTTTTAAGGAACTAGCTGACAACCCTTTTCTCAAAATCATCTTGGAGAAAAGATAATATCCTGGGAATCCAGACTTTACTACATGAGTAACCCTTGGATTCATAACAATAAGATATTTACACCATATCTATGTTAAATTTTCCTAGAGACAGGCTTTCAGGCCTGTATTAAGGTATCAATGACTGACTCGGAGAAGCCATGCTTTGATAAAATCAAGCGTTCAGTCTCCAGGCAGTCCATCTCAGATTAGTTATATTTAGATGGTTGAAAGGACCCTGAGGTAGAGGGTCCTGTCTCAGAAGCAGAGACCGTGGTGGAAAGGATGACATGTCCACCAGATCTCCATACCAGGTCCTGCGTGGCCACGCAGGCGCTGTCAAAAACACCAAAGCACTCTCCTGCTTGATCTTGTGCAAACACCTCCGGAGGGAATTCCCACTCCTCCAGATGAAAAGTCTGACGACTTAGAAAATCCGCCTCCCAGTTCTAAACACCTGGGATATGGATAGCTGATAGACAAGAGTGAGTCTCTGTCCAGTGAATTATTTTAAGACTTCTAACATCGCTAGGGAACTTCTGTTCCCCCTTGATGGTTGATGTAAGCCACAGTCGTGATATTGTCCGACTGAAAAATGATGTACCTCAGAGTTGCTAACTGAGGCCAAGTCTGAAGAGCATGGAATGTCGCTCCCAGTTCCAGAATATTCATTAGAAGGAGGGTCTCCTCCTGAGTCCACTATCCCTGAGCCTTCAGGGAGTTCCAGACTGTATCCCAACCTAAAAGGCTGGCATCTGTTGTAACAATTGTCCCATCTGACCTGCGGAAGGTCATACCCTTGGACAGATGGACCCGAGATAGTCACCAGAGAAGAGAATCTCTGGTCTCTTGGTCCAGATTTAACAGGAGAACAAATCTGTGTAATCCCCGTTCCTCTGACTGAGCATGCATAGTTGCAGCGGTCTGAAATGTAGGCGTGCAAACGGTACTATGTCCCTTGCCGCTACCATTAAGCCGATTACATTCATGTACTGAGCCACCAAAGGGCGCGGATGGAATGAAGAACACAGCAGAAATTTAGAAACTTTGACAACCTGGACTCAGTCAGGTAAATTTTCATTTCTACAAAATCTATCAGAATCCCTAGGAGGGAAACCCTTGAGATTGGGGATAGAGAACTCTTTCCTTGTTCACTTTCCACCCATGCGATCTCAAAAATGCCAGTACTACGTCCGTATGAGACTTGGCAACTTGGATGTTTGACGCCTGTACCAGGATGTCGTCTAAATAAGGGGCCACTTCTATGCCCCGCGGCCTAAGGACCGCCAAAGCGACCCCATAACCTCCATAAAGCTTCTTGGGGCTGTAGTTAACCCAAAGGAAAGAGCTACAAACTGGTAATGCCTGTCTAGAAAGGCAAACCTGAAAAACCGATGGTAATCTTTATGAATCGTAATGTGAGGATAAGCATCCTTCAAATCCATTGTAGTCCTCTATTGACTCTCCTGGATCATAGTTAAGATGGTACGAATAGTTTCCAACTTAAATGATGGAATTCTGAGGAATTTGTTTAAGATCTTTAGATCCAAAATAGATCTGAAGGTTCCCTCTCCTTGGGAACCACAAACAGATTTGAGTAAAAACTCTATCCCTGTTCCTCCCCTGGAACTGGATGGGTCTCGTACACAGTGTAAGAATGCCTCTTTCTTTATCTGGTTTGCCGATAATTGTGAAAGGTGAAATCTCCCCTTCTTTGGGGGGAAAAGCTTTGAAATCCAGAAGATATCTCTGGGATATAATTTCCAATGCCCAGAGATCCTGGGCCTCTCTCTCTCGTCCATGCCTGGGCGAAAGATGAAAGTCTGCCCCCTACAGGATCCGTTACCGGATAGGGAGCCGTTCTACCTACTGTCTTAGAGGCAGCAGCAGGCTCCTTGGCCTGCTTATCTTTGTTCCAGGTCCGGTTGTCACCAGACCATCTTGGACTGAGCAAAAGTTCCCTCTTGTTTTGCCTTAGAGGAAATTGATGCTACGCTTGCCTTGAAGTTTCGAAAGGCACGAAAATTAGACTTTTTTGGTCCTTGATTTGGACCTGTCCTGAGGAAGGGCATTACCTTTTCCTCCAGTGATATTAGCAATAATCTCCTTCAAACAAGGCCCGAATAGGGTCTGCCCCTTGAAGGGGAGTTAAGTAGCTTATTTATTAAAGTCACGACAGCTGACCATAATATAAGCCCTAGCGCTGTACGCGCCAGCATAGTAAAAACAGAATTCTTAGCCGTTAGTTTAGTCAAAAAAACAAGGCATCAGAAAAAAAGGAATTGGCTAGCTTAAGTGCTCTAAGCTTGTCAAGTATTCATCCAATGGAGTCGCTACCTGTAAAGCCTCATCCAGAGACTCAAACCAGAATGCCACAGCAGCAGTGACAAAAGCAATGCATGCAAGGGGCTGCAGGATAAAACCTTGTTGAATAAACATTTTCCTAAGGTAACCCTCTAATTCTTTATCCATTGGATCTAAAAAAGCACAACTGTCCTCGACAGGGCTAGTGGTACGCTTAGCTAGAGTAGAAGCTCTTCTCTCCACCTTAGGGACCGTCAGTCATAAGTCCCGTGTGGTGGCATCTGTTAGAAACATTTCTCTAAAAATAGGAGGGGAAGAGAACGGCACACCTGGTCTATCCCATTCCTCATTAATAATTTCTGTAAACCTCTTTAGGTATTGGAAGAAACATCAGTACACACCGGCACTGCATCGTATCTATTCAGTCTACACAATTTCTAGCACTGTGATTGTAACCCAGTCATTCAGAGCTGCTAAAACCTCCCTGAGCAACAAGTGGAGGATCTTAAGCATAAATTTTAAATGTAGAAATATCGGAATCAGGTTAAATCATCTCCCCTGAGTCAAAAATATGACCCACAGACTGAAGCTCCCCACAGCTTCTGCATATTGTGAGGCAGTAACAGACATGGTTCTTGACGCATCTGTATGCTCTGTATCTATCCCCAGAGCTATCTCGCTTTCCTTTAATTTCAGGTAGTCTGACTAATATCGCTTCCAGAGTATTATTCATAACTTTCGACATGTCTTGTAAAATAAACGCTATAAGCGCCCTTGATGTACTAGGCGCCATTTGAGCGTGAGTCCCTGGAGCGGGAGTCTAAGAGTCTGACACGTGGGGAGAGTTAGTCGGCATAACTTCCCCCTCGACAGAATCCTCTGGTAAAATAAACGCTATGGGCGCCCTTGATGTACTTGGCGCCATTTGAGCGTGAGTCCCTAAAGCGGGAGTCAAAGGGTCTGACACGTGGGGAGAGTTAGTCGGCATAACTTCCCCCTCGACAGAATCCTCTGGTGATAATGTTTTTAAAGACAAAAAATGATCTTTATTGTTTAACATGAAATCAGTACATCTGGTACACATTCTAAGATGGGGTTCCACCATGGCTGACATGTTAGAACAGACTAATAATGAGACTAGTAAGCTTGGAAAACACTTTAAATCAAGTTAACAAGCAAATATAAAAAACGTTACTGTGCCTTTAAGAGAAACAAATTTTGTCAAAATTTGAAAAAAAGTGAAAAAAGGCAGTAAATCAAACGAAATTTTTACAGTATATGTAATAAGTTAACAGAGCATTGCACCCACTTGCAAATGGATGATTAACCCCTTAATGCAAAAAAACAGATAAAAAAAACGACATAGACGTTTTTTAACAGACACAACAAAACTAAACTGCCACAGCTGAGCTGTGGATTACCTTCCCTATAAACGATTTTGGAAGTCTTTTTAGCCCTTTAGAGATGTCCTGTAGTATTCATGGGACTGCTGAGGGAATCTGGATGATTCATTTTGTAATTTTAACTGCGCAAAAAAGCGCTAAATTAGGCCCCTCCCACTCATAGTACAACAGTGGGAAGCCTCAGTTAACTGTTTCTATGCAGAATTTAAGCCAGCCATGTGGAAAAATTAGGCCCCAATAAGATTTATCACCAAACATATGTAAAAAACGATTAAACATGCCAGCAAACGTTTTAAAACACATTTTTACAAGAGTATGTATCTCTATTAATAAGCCTGATCCAGTCGCTATCACTGCATTTAAGGCTTTACTTACATTACTTCGGTATCAGCAGCATTTTCTTAGTCAATTCCATTCCTTAGAAAAATATTTTACTGCACATACCTTAGCATATATCTCTATCAATCAACCTGATACCAGTCGCTTTCACTGCATTTAAGGCTTTACTTACATTACTTCGGTATCAGCAGTATTTTCTTAGTCAATTCCATTCCTTGGAAAAATATTTTACTGTACATACCTTATTTGCAGGAAAACCTGCACGCCATTCCCCCTCTGAAGTACCTCACTCCTCAGAATGTGTGAGAACAGCAAATGGATCTTAGTTACTTCTGCTAAGATCATAGAAAAACGCAGGCAGATTCTTCTTCCAAATACTGCCTGAGATAAACAGCACACTCCGGTGCCATTTAAAAATAAACTTTTGATTGAAGAAATAAACTAGGTATAAAACACCACAGTCCTCTCACGACCTCCTATCTATGTTGAGAGTTGCAAGAGAATGACTGGATATGGCAGTTAGGGGAGGAGCTATATAGCAGCTCTGCTGTGGGTGAACTCTTGCAACTTCCTGTTGGGAAGGAGAATATCCCATAAGTAATGGATGATCCGTGGACTGGATACACTTAACAAGAGAAATTACAGCTAAACACAAACACCGCAAAAATGTAAAAATAGCCTTGCTCCCAAAAGGTCAGAAAATGGAAAAGTGCTGTGGTCCTTAAGGGGTTAAAGACATAATATTGTCCAAATATCATCTTCGTATTTGTTAATCCCAAAATATTATATGGAGTCTCATACTTTAAAAAATAAATAAAAAATGATATAGCCATTTTGAGGAACCGATGTGAGAAGAATGATGTAAAGAAAAAACAAGTTTATTATAAATCAATCTACCGTGCTGATATGCTCTCTGACAAATAGGATTATTTAATTTAAACCTTAGATCTGTCAAGCTTCATTACTTCAAATGGAGCCTGTCATTTCCTGAGTTCATTATAAATCAGGCTTATATTACAATTTATGTTCAGTGAAGTCATTTATTGCCATGATACAAGAATTGAGGAGGAAAAAAAAAAATTACACAGCAGTTAGTAATTGAGCAAAGTCACTGCCGCTCTGAGATTCCAAGTCATCTTGCTAAATGAGGATACAAGCTGTCCTATACCATGGCTGTTGTTAATAAATAGAAGACCTCTGGGAAAAGTGCTGAGCGTAGGCTGGATCTATTTTCAGCTTACATCAGCAGCTGCTGCCACTGGGATCATACATACCCAACACCAATATGCAATCACTCCACGGCTGCAACCAGTAAGATAATGAAAGGGCAGGGCATAAATCTATACTAGAGTGGAATGCTAAATGAGAAAAATAATACAGCGAAGGGGAAAATAAACCACACTTCCAAGTCATTAGGAAGAAAGACTTTGACATATGAAGCGTTGCAACCATTAATAGCACTTATCATACAGAGTGGAAACAAAGGGGCAAATTAATCAAAGTGACAGAACTGGGCCATTTTATGCAAATGCACGCTACTGGATTTGTGATTATAGTTTGTAGTGTCTGGAAACCGATACCATAACATAGAGGAAATTGTATGGGAAGCATAGAGCAGATCACAAAAATGACACACAGCAGAACAGAAGACAGAAGCTCAGCAGTGACACCAGCAACAGATAAATGTAAATTAGGAATATGCCAGGCTTACTTATCAGGCAGGCAGCGGTTCTGACTCTGCACATTTACAAATGGAAAAAGGGAGAAATTAACATGACCCGCAAGAATCAGTAACTGTACTGAAGGGACACTGGGAACCAGATCTTATTATATATATATATATATATATATATATATATATATATATATATATATATATATATATATATATATATATATATACCCAGGGGCTAATATCGTGAAGGGGCAATGTGCCAGATTATTGTGTAATACGTATGCAATTGCACACATACATATACTACACAAACTTGCACACATACATATACTACACAAACACACATATACACAAACGTGCACACATACATATACTACACAAACACACATCTATACAAACTTGCACACATACATATACTACACAAACACACATCTACACAAACTTGCACACATACATATACTACACAAACACACATATACACAAACTTGCACACATACATATACTAGACAAACTTGCACACATACATATACTACACAAACACACATCTACACAAACTTGCACACATACATATACTACACAAACACACATCTACACAAACTTGCACACATACATATACTACACAAACACACATCTACACAAACTTGCACACATACATATACTACACAAACACACATATACACAAACTTGCACACATACATATACTACACAAACTTGCACACATACATATACTACACAAACACACATCTACACAAACTTGCACACATACATATACTACACAAACACACATCTACACAATCTTGCACACATACATATACTACACAAACTTGCACACATACATATACTACACACACATCTACACAAACTTGCACACATACATATACTACACAAACTTGCACACATACATATACTACACACACATATACACAAACTTGCACACATACATATACTACACAAACACACATCTACACAATCTTGCACACATACATATACTACACAAACACACATCTACACAATCTTGCACACATACATATACTACACAAACACACATCTACACAATCTTGCACACATACATATACTACACAAACTTGCACACATACATATACTACACAAACACACATCTACACAATCTTGCACACATACATATACTACACAAACACACATCTACACAAACTTGCACACATACATATACTACACAAACACACATCTACACAAACTTGCAAACATACATATACTACACAAACTTGCACACATACATATACTACACACACATCTACACAAACTTGCACACATACATATACTACACAAACTTGCACACATACATATACTACACAAACTTGCACACATACATATACTACACAAACTTGCACACATACATATACTACACACACATCTACACAAACTTGCACACATACATATACTACACAAACACACATCTACACAAACTTGCACACATACATATACTACACAAACTTTCACACATACATATACTACACAAACTTGCACACATACATATACTACACAAACTTGCACACATACATATACTACACAAACTTGCACACATACATATACTACACAAACTTGCACACATACATATACTACACAAACTTTCACACATACATATACTACACAAACTTGCACACATACATATACTACACAAACACACATCTACACAAACTTGCACGCATACATATACTACACAAACTTGCACACATACATATACTATACAAACACACATCTACACAAACTTTCACACATACATATACTACACACACATCTACACAAACTTGCACACATACATATACTACACAAACACACATCTACACAAACTTGCACACATACATATACTACACAAACTTGCAAACATACATATACTACACAAACTTGCACACATACATATACTACACACACATCTACACAAACTTGCACACATACATATACTACACAAACACACATCTACACAAACTTGCACACATACATATACTACACAAACTTGCACACATACATATACTACACAAACACACATCTACACAAACTTGCACACATACATATACTACACAAACACACATCTACACAAACTTGCACACATACATATACTACACAAACACACATCTACACAAACATGCACACATACATATACTACACAAACACACATCTACACAAACTTGCACACATACATATACTACACAAACAAACATCTACACAAACTTGCACACATACATATACTACACAAACACACATATACACAAACTTGCACACATACATATACTACACAAACACACATCTACACAAACTTGCACACATACATATACTACACAAACTTGCAAACATACATATACTACACAAACTTGCACACATACATATACTACACAAACACACATATACACAAACTTGCACACATACATATACTACACAAACACACATCTACACAAACTTGCACACATACATATACTACACAAACTTGCAAACATACATATACTACACAAACTTGCACACATACATATACTACACAAACACACATCTACACAAACTTGCACACATACATATACTACACAAACACACATCTACACAAACTTGCACACATACATATACTACACAAACACACATCTACACAAACTTTCACACATACATATACTACACAAACACACATCTACACAAACTTGCACACATACATATACTACACAAACACACATCTACACAAACTTGCACACATACATATACTACACAAACACACATCTACACAAACTTGCACACATACATATACTACACAAACTTGCAAACATACATATACTACACAAACTTGCACACATACATATACTACACAAACTTGCACACATACATATACTACACACACATCTACACAAACTTGCACACATACATATACTACACAAACTTGCACACATACATATACTACACAAACTTGCACACATACATATACTACACACACATCTACACAAACTTGCACACATACATATACTACACAAACTTGCACACATACATATACTACACAAACTTGCACACATACATATACTACACACACATCTACACAAACTTGCACACATACATATACTACACAAACTTGCACACATACATATACTACACAAACTTGCACACATACATATACTACACACACATCTACACAAACTTGCACACATACATATACTACACAAACTTGCACACATACATATACTACACAAACTTGCACACATACATATACTACACACACATCTACACAAACTTGCACACATACATATACTACACAAACTTGCACACATACATATACCACACAAATACACATATACACAAACTTGCACACATACATATACTACACAAACTTGCACACATACATATACTACACAAATACACATATACACAAACTTGCACACATACATATACTACACAAACACACATCTACACAAACTTGTACACATACATATACTACACAAACACACATCTACACACACACATCTACACAAACTTGCACACATACATATACTACACAAACACACATCTACACAAACACACATCTACACAAACTTGCACACATACATATACTACACAAACTTGCACACATACATATACTACACAAACTTGCACACATACATATACTACACACACATCTACACAAACTTGCACACATACATATACTACACAAACTTGCACACATACATATACCACACAAATACACATATACACAAACTTGCACACATACATATACTACACAAACTTGCACACATACATATACTACACAAACTTGCACACATACATATACTACACAAACACACATCTACACAAACACACATCTACACAAACTTGCACACATACATATACTACACAAACTTGCACACATACATATACTACACAAACTTGCACACATACATATACTACACACACATCTACACAAACTTGCACACATACATATACTACACAAACACACATCTACACAAACTTGCACACATACATATACTACACAAACACACATCTACACAAACTTGCACACATACATATACTACACAAACACACATCTACACAAACTTGCACACATACATATACTGCACAAACACACATCTACACAAACTTGCACACATACATATACTACACAAACACACATCTACACAAACTTGCACACATACATATACTACACAAACTTGCACACATACATATACTACACAAACACACATCTACACAAACTTGCACACATACATATACTACACAAACACACATCTACACAAACTTGCGCACATACATATACTACACAAACACACATCTACACAAACTTGCACACATACATATACTACACAAACACACATCTACACAAACATGCACACATACATATACTACACAAACACACATATACACGAACGTGCACACATACATATACTACACAAACACACATCTACACAAACTTGCACACATACATATACTACACAAACACACATCTACACAAACTTGCACACATACATATACTACACAAACACACATCTACACAAACTTGCGCACATACATATACTACACAAACACACATCTACACAAACTTGCACACATACATATACTACACAAACACACATCTACACAAACATGCACACATACATATACTACACAAACACACATCTACACAAACGTGCACACATACATATACTACACAAACACACATCTACACAAACTTGCACACATACATATACTACACAAACACACATCTACACAAACTTGCACACATACATATACTACACAAACACACATCTACACAAACTTGCACACATACATATACTACACAAACACACATCTACACAAACATGCACACATACATATACTACACAAACACACATATAAACAAACGTGCACACATACATATACTACACAAACACATATATACACAAACTTGCACACATACATATACTACACAAACACACATATACACAAACTTGCACACATACATATACTACACAAACTTGCAAACATACATATACTACACAAACTTGCACACATACATATACTACACAAACTTGCACACATACATATACTAAACAAACACACATATACACAAACGTGCACACATACATATACTACACAAACACACATCTACACAAACTTGCACACATACATATACTACACAAACTTGCACACATACATATACTACACACACGTCTACACAAACTTGCACACATACATATACTACACAAACATCTACACAAACTTGCACACATACATATACTACACACACATCTACACAAACTTGCACACATACATATACTACACAAACACACATATACACAAACTTGCACACATACATATACTACACACACATCTACACAAACTTGCACACATACATATACTACACAAACACACATATACACAAACTTGCACACATACATATACACAAACTTGCACACATACATTCATTTATACACACATACACAGTGGCGTATTAAGGTTTTGTGCTGCTCTAGGTACTCAGAATTCTGCAGCCCCCCCCCCCCCAGGTTTTTTTGGCCATAATATTTTTTTTCTCAGGGAGTAACATGATTTTTTTTTTTTAAATGGTATTTTAAAAGTAAATGTTCACCAGGGGTTGCAAAACACTTGCATACACTCCTATACAGGTATACACACAAACACACACAGTCACACAGAGTTATGCACACACACACCAAGACATACACAGACACACACCAAGACATACACAGACACACACATATCTATCTATTGCTGCAATATATATAAAAACACAGATTTCTTGAAACAATAGTTTCCTAAACACAAGCCAACAGAACTATATGCAATAGCTAAATAAATATGTTCAGAATTACCTCTAAACTGTATGCTCCATGGGCAGTCTATTATTTTAACTCCCCAGTATATAAGCTTCTTGGTCAAAATTGCTCATTATATACCTGTATAATACTTCTAAAATAACTGTAAGCTTCTTATAAATATAGCCACAAAAATGTGCTGCCCCCTCTAATCTGCTGCCCTAGGCAAGTGCCTTGTATGCCTAGGCCAAAATACACCCCTGCATGTACACAAATACACACACACACATGAACATATACACAAATATGTACACACATGCGAACGCATACACACATACACAGACATATATACACAAACACACCCACATATACACAAAAGCATATATATATATATATATATATATATATATATATATACACACACACACATGAACATATGCATAAACAAATGCACATACACACATTTTAACATCCATACACAGCTACATGGACAGACACATATACACAGAAACACAAAGATACACAAACATGCACATATGCACAAACACATATAAACACATACACACAGTCACACACACTCACATATACTTTTACAATTACACTGCTCCCTTTACAATGACAGTTTAACCCACCTCACAACGGCACAGCCATCCCTACTATTCCTCTAACAGTCTAACGGTACCTAATGAAGAAGAATCCCATTCACCTTTATGTGAAGTCAAGCAAGGAACGGAAGCTCAGGCCAGGTGCTTACTGAGTAAATACCAATGCAGAGCAAGGAAGCACTTCATCTAACAGCGCCAACTGGCCTCTAATAGAAAATTCTATCAAACCATCAAAACATTTCAGTTTAGTGCTGGGACAGGGTGTGCCATGCCTTTCTCTCTCAAAGTGCTGATCACTAGCACTGGCTATCACTGTGGCTCTGCTGTCAGGGGGAGCAATTGCCTTGTTGCCCCCCCCCCCTTGATTCACCACTGGTCCCAAGCAGGAAACAGCCAGCTGCGGCTTTTGCAGCGCTGAACAGGGTGCGAGGTGGAGCCACAATAGTGTAAAAATGACATGCAATAACAAAATAGAGTATGTCATTTTTGCATCAGAAATACAGGTTTATTTTCTGTTACCTCTTTCAATCCCACACTTAGGCCGTTTGGATTTTTTTCTTTACACAGCAATTAGGTGTGGTATAGTTTACGAACTGTTCCTTTTCTCAGGGACTAATCTCAGACCCCAAAAAATATAAAACCTTTATATAAGATCTTTAAAATGTAGTTATTTGTGCCTGCAAGGGGTTGGCTTTCAGCAAGTTTGCAGCATCATTGTATTAAACTTGACTTTGCTCTTTAGCATGCTGTGCGACTAGGTGGAGGAGAGAACTAAGTGTGCCTTGTTGTAAGTAAAAAGTGCAAGGCAGGGTTTGTGCAATTTTGCTACAGGCTAATAGTAGGGGAGACTATGCGAATGTGGCACAGTGGAGTGGAATCTGGTCACCCTAGTATAGTCCACTTACAAGAAAAAAAGGCTGAGTGGGGACCAGGAGTTTCAACAAAGCTAAGTGTGCAGAATTATTTAGTAATCTTTTTTCTACAATTGGTGTGGCATGTTAAGGTCAATGTAACACTTCCATGCAATTTTAGGGACAGATTACAAGTGGAGCGTTATTTAATGCTCCCACTCAAGCGTTAACTCTGCTAGAAGTAATTTTTTGTGCGTTGGGTTGAGTGTAAAAAGCCAAACTTACAATATTGTGCGCGCAATAACATATTTCCCCATAGACGTCAATGGAGCAAAAGAAGTGGGAAAAAAACACCCAACTCGCACACAAAACCAATCCCATATTCTCAAGTACGCTAACTTGACATGAAAATAATATTTCACATTCCAATGTTCTTCACATACAAGAATATGCTCTATTTATTCATACCTACATATTTCTATATCTGATGATATTTTGGTACAATATATATCTATACCTATATATACGCAGTATCTCACAAAAGTGAGTACACCCCTCACATTTTTGTAAATATTTTATGCCCAAGAGGGTTAAGGCAGTGCTGGAAAATAATGGTGGCCACACAAAATATTGACACTTTGTGCCCAATTTGGACATTTCCACTTAGAGGTGTACTCACTTTTGTTGCCAATGGTTTAGACATTATTGTGTTGAGTTATTTTGAGGGGACAGCAAATTTACACTGTTATACAGGCTGTACATTCACTACTTTACATTGTAGCAAAGTGTCATTTCTTCAGTGTTGTCACATGAAAAGATATAATAAAATATTTACAAAAACGTGAGGGGTGTACTCACTTTTGTGAGGTACTGTATAAATACATCTGTACACATATATATATATATATATAAATACATATACATCTTTAGACATGTTTGTGTATGTAACTATGTTAAAGCCCCTTTCTTGCCTTTTTTTTTCTAACACCTAAGAACTCATATCTTTGAGTCCTTGTAACTTTTTTGTGCAATATTTTGTTTTTAATTTTTATTAGATAGTGTTATTATGAGCGTAACTATACTTTGTAATGTAGCTCTGAGGTTGCGCTAACTCGACGGCCGTTAACTTCAATTGCACTCAAGTGATCGCGTTTACTTTCAACTTGTAATATGAGCGAAAAACCAGACGTTCACAAACAGCTGCAATAAACCCCTTTTCTAACCCTGTTAGCGCTCCACTTGTAATCTAGCCTTTGATGTTTTCAAACACCACCAAGATCACCACGTTCTAATTTGAATAGCGATTAAAGAACAAGAAAATTACTGAAACACAGACAAAATTACCCAACAGCACTTCAATCAAAAAGGAAAAAAAAAATTATATTTATAATTAAATCTTAAAGGGACAGTATACTGTAAAATAGTTTTTCCCTTAATGTCTTTACAATTGCTTTTTTTACCAACTGCAGAGTAAAAAATGTATGAAAATTAGCTTTTTAAGGTTTATTTCTGTATATTAAAGCTCTGATTTTGTGTTTTGAAGCCACAGCCTAATAAAATAGGTTGAGCTTGTAGGAATAATCAGATCTCATTACTGTATCACATTGTGCACATATAGATGCTTCTTTATCTTATATCTGTCCTTAAAACAATCACCAATACTTTGAGAGAACAATGGAAAATCAAAATTTTATTACCTTATCTCTGCTTTATCACACTGGGAGTGTACTTTCTTCTGCTGGCTGTGTTTACAAAGCTTATCTATAGCTGGTACGCGCGGCCACAAACTTTCAGAATAGGTGGGGATACCACATGCTAAATTAACAATTTCAAATGCCAATATAAGGGTAAAGGAGCTACTTGTAAACAATTTAATACACTCCAGCAGGTAAAGTGGATCATTGGGAACAAATTAAAGGGGAGAAATTTTTTGAGTAAACTGTCCCTTTAAAACAATCAGTGGTAAGAAAGTTACAATTGCTTGAAATAAAATGGAACTGACACATTTTCAATTCATTGTATTTTTCTGATCGCCATTGTTCTTTGCAGTAGAAAAAACAAAACCTAAAAGTCAGATGTCACCCTCCATCTAATGTTCATTTCATCTATAGATTTCCTCAGAGGCTGATATATACAATGCTAAAGGGGTCAGCCATGCAATGTTCTGAAGTGAACTGCAGACTTGTGCAGCATAGTGTTAAAGGGACATAATACACTAGATTTTTTTTGCAGAAATGTTTTGTAGATGATCCATTTATAAAGCCTATAGAGTTTTTTTATTTTTAAGTATAGTTTTGCTTATTTTTAAATAAAATTGTGCTGATTTTCAGACTCCTAACCAAGCCCCAAAGTTTTAGGAGAATACTGATGTATTCTCCAGCTTGCTCCTCTTTGTGTAAAGAGTATTTTCATATGCAGAGGAAGGGGGGGGGAGTGTATGCTTTTTGTATGCTATAGAACCACTTGCAGCAGGTGTTCCAGCTAAACTTTCCAACAGAGCTAAAACATAAATTATGCTTACCTGATAATTTTCTTTTCCTCAGTCAACAGCTGCATTCATTACTTTTGGGAATTCAGAACCTGGCCACCAGGAGGAGGCAAAGACAGCCAGGCTTCAAATATCTCCCCCACTTCCCTCATCCCACAGTCATTCTGCCAAGGGAACAAGGAACAGTAGGAGAAATATAAGGGTGATTTTAAAAAAGGTGCCAGAAGATAAAAATTTACTGCCGCCCCATAATAAAGCGCGGGCGTGAGCTGTGGACTCTTTTGGGAAAACAATACCCAAGCTAGAGGACACTGAATGCGAACAAAGAGTGGGTACAAAAAGGCGGCTCCTTCGAAAGGCACTACAGCCTGAAATTACTCGACACCCTACAAAAAAACTATAACGACAAGGGAAAAACCGGAGCCCGGGTAACCACTCATCAGTTACACAATCTGCAAAGCCGTGCTAGAGACCCAGGGCCTGCTGAGCATAAGGCCTCTGAGGAGTCAGTCCTGCAGCACTCAACTCCCACAAATACAAAGCCTCTATTAACCCCCGAGAGGGAGAGTAGAGGAACCGAGGAGATCGGAAGGACCATCCAAAACGGACTAAAATCAAAAGCTGGTCAAAATCTCTATCTACCCCCAAAAGGGAGAATAGAGGCCCCATGAGACATCTAAAAGACCAAATCAACTTAGAGCAACCCGAGGTTGCTGCAGGACCACTGTCCAGGGAAACAAACTCCCTAGGAGGACAAGGACCAGAGGATAAGTCCATAGTCAGGAGAGAACCTCACTAAGATGACCAGAAGGCCACCCTCACACCCCTGACACAGCACCATACCGACTATGGTGTTCCAGAACCCAAGAGTTCCCCCTAGTAACCTAGACAAGACAAGACCCGTCAGGTTAAGCATAGACAAGAAAACGGTCCCAGCAGCTTTAAAAGAGCTCTGCAAGAGGTCACATAGTCACCTGTGACCAAAACTTGCAATGACCCATCCACAGGCAACAAAGTCGTCTTAAGCCATCGTGGGACTCATCCCACTGAAAAATCTCGACAACAGCTCCCAACCAGAAAATTCCGGAATCCAAGGAGCGATCCATTCCAGCTGCAGGCGCCGGTAGAGAGATGGGCACACAGAGTCCCCCCAACAAGGGGAAGGACAGATTAAAAAAGTAAATGGTCCATGCTGCAAAGCAGACTGATCCCCGACCTTCCTTCTAGAATAACGGTCCCAGCCCCCAAGGCTAGTGAAAGACCTTTTGCAGACAAGAGTCTCAGACCCTCAGAAGAAAAAAGGATGGATCTACGAGGCATCAAAGCCCCAGAGTAGAACTCTGACCGCTACTAAAAATTAGCATGCTACCCTGAACCATGACAGGAACCTCATGCTCGGGTCCAAGGAACCCTACACTGCAGCCTTCCATAAGAAGGAACACTCCTTCAGGGAAGAAAGTATTCTGACCCACAGCATTCCGATACCAGTAATCAATCCTGTGATATTTAGAATGCAAGAGGGAAAAAAAACCCAATGCGAGAAAAACAAGGACCCACAGGCCCTCAACAGATACTGAGGTACCTCCAACCCAAGTAGAACACGTAAAAATCCCTTACCCACCCTAGGTGAGAAGAAGATTACTCAATGGAAAACACCCTATTAGAGGCCAACTCCCGGCCGACATTGTCAGCCCAGTTGAATAACAACTGGAGCCTAGCAGGAAGCATCAGATGTCCCAGCAGACAAGTAGGGACCTGTCAGAAAACCTCAAACTGAAGCCAGGCAAGAGACATGGTCCTTAACCGGAGTCCCCGACAAACTGAACTGTTCCAGAGATCTGAAGCCCCTAAGGAACCCATAAGCTGCCTCCTATGGTTAGGAGCGCACCCCTACAGAGCCTTCCACCATCTAAAGTCCTTAGATGTAAAATACCGAGCAATATCCACAAACCCAAGAGTCTGAAAAGAACTCCCAACCGGTTTAGGAAAGGGCTACTAGTATTCTTGGATCACAAGGTAATCCATGTAGACAGGCCTAACGACCTGACCCCACACTTGAAGGCTAAATGGTCAGTTTCCTGACCCCAGACAGGCGATAAGAATATAACTGACCCCAGACCACCTACTCTCAAGTCCGAAGGGCTGGATTTTCAAAAAGATTGACGGGTAGCACCCGAGATTTAAAGACTATGGTATGATAAGGGGCAGTTTTTATCTTGGACAGTCTCCAAAGATCCCTGTTGGAACTATCTCCCGACATCCTTGAATGGAATAACAACGGGAGCCTCGCAGCTTCTGGTAGAATGGCAGGGAGACCCCTGCACTCAACGCACTAGAGCAAACGAAACACTGATAAAAAGAAGGACACGTCCACTCTTCCATAACAATGACCCAAACCTAGACGGGAGGGAAGGAAACCTCGCGACCGCAAAAAGAATGCGACTAGGCTACAAGAGTCGTCATCTGGAGATGCCGCAAGTAAAGACTCAAACGTCCACTAAATCAGATACTAAACCTCCGGAAATCAATCACATGTCCAGACTTCCAAATGAATGGAAAACCGCGGTTCCGGGTCCTCAGGGGACTTCTGAAAAAGTCAGTCACGCATCTCAAGCAATATTGCCAGCAAAAACTAACCTATATCAGATCACACAACCCTCCTACCAGAAGCGTTGGAACTACGCCCCAGACCCTAAACTTCGTTGTAGGATCCGAGTCCGGAGTCCATAACACTAGGCCTTATTTATTTATTTTAAAGCCAATAGGCTAATCAGCACCACGAGGGTGACATGAACCCAAGAAAACAGTAGATAGCACACGACCAATACCTGCCTAGTATAAGAGCACTTCAGAATCTGTCTATGGTAAAAGAAAAATCGTCCAGAAGGCTCGATAATATGAAAGAAAAACATCACCTCGGACTTAACCAAAGTGCACAACATCCGGGAAAGTGCCCATGCAACCACAAAATCGCAAGTATCAGTACCAGAGAAAGAATGTTCTCAAAACGGAAGTTATATCAGCCATGTGCTTTATACAAATAAATCAAATACATGCTGTCCGGATCTAATATAAAAGTAAGCTCAAAACTGGAAACAACACATAAAATAAAGAAAAAACGGAGAGGATAAGGAGATTAGCTTCATCCCCAAAAAGTCTATCCAGGTTGCCATCCGGCATCTAAGACCTAAAATCCCTTGGCCCACTAGGACCGGGATCCTCTAGCAACGCCAAAACATGTCTTAGTAGGACACGAAGACATGCCAACCTATAACGGAAGGCAAAATTATCTGTTGCCGGATCGACAAATGACTCCAGCCCCAAGGTTGGGGCCCCTGAAGCCTCAGAGGCCCCCGCTTCCCCAGGAGGCTGAACTGAATCGGGCAATTCCCCACCCAGCGGGCCCTGGTTGACAGAACACGGACAGTATCTTAAAAATATTTCACTTGGGAGATACAAATGAGCCAAGGCCGCAGATATGGCCATGCAGAACCGTGCCGTAACCTCTGGAGGAAACAGGCCACCTTTCCGGAGGAGTAAAAACCAAAGGGCGTAGCAAAGGAAGTTTCTGGGACACGCGCCTCGCAGGACCTAGCATCCTCGGGGGCGGACAGCTCGATGCACTCTGAGGACCCTGAATCGGGAAAAAGAGTACTCTGGAATGGCAATCGGAACATAACTGATGGGCATGGATAACCGGGGCCAATTCATATTCATCACAAGACGCATTCTCCGCATCGGAGACATCTGTGTCTAAAAAGTCAAAATCCTCCATCATGGGATTACAATAATGACAAACAGTACTTGACACCTTCTTTACACCCTCAATGGCTGGGGCACTCTCCACCTCCTGTGAACCAGACAACCCACGAGCAGACTCTCTCTGTCGCCACACGGTCAGCATATGAAAGTGAAAAACAATGTAACCGCACTCGGTCACGAGGTGCACTGTGCAAGTCATAAAATAGCACGCAAATGTAAAGATGGCGCCAAATGACGATAAGGCCGTTAATGTTCTGAAAAGCCATGAACCTAAAGTATTACTACACCTCAGCAGATAGAACCACATAACAAAAATGATTAAAGTCCCCCCTGTTCAATAACCCCCCTTAGGGGATATTAACCCACGATTCCTAATTTTAAGATAAAAGGAGTCCCACTGGGACCCTACCTTTACATTAACATCACATTCACATAATGAAGTAAAATGAAACTATCTTACTGGAATCTAAGCTGTGGAACAGGAACACGGCCCTTCAAGTGTGAAAGATAGTAGTAGCCTCGCTTCTGACATGGACTTGAGTGAACACAAAGGCAGCAGCGAAACTCGTCAACGCTGATTGCAAAAGAGCGGTTAATATGAGTCGGGATGGTTTTGCAGAAAAACTCTCCCTGCATCTCCGGACTCTAACCTTCATCCATGCTCTCACTGAGAGGATGACAGGACTACTTAAAACTCCACTCCCATTTCGAAGAGTACTACCCTCCATAAGAGACTTAACTCGAACTTCTGACACTTCTCTGCCAACCTCCTGTGACGAAAGGCAAAGAATGACTGGGGGATGAGGGAAGTGGGGGAGGTATTTGAAGCCTTTGGCTGGGGTGTCTTTGCCTACTCCTGGTGGCCAGAGTCTGAATTCCCAAAAGTAATGAATGCAGCTATGGACTCTTCTTGTTAAAGAAGAAAATTGGGAGCTTCTAAGTTAGTTTTTAAAATGTTTTATACTGGATTTTTATATCAGTGTGTGTGCATATTATTCTTTATAGTAGTGTCTATTACACGCAGTTATATGAAAAACATAAATTATGCTTACCAGATAATTTCCTTTTCTTCTGATGGAAAGAGTCCACAGCTGCATTCATTACTTTTGGGAAATAAGAACCTGGCCACCAGGAGGAGGCAAAGACAACCCAGCCAAAGGCTTAAATACTCCTCCCACTCCCCTCATTCCCCAGTCATTCTGTTGAGGAACAAGGAACAGTAGAAGAAATATCAGGGTGAAAGGTGCCAGAAGATATAAGGACGCCCCACATAAAATTACGGGTGGGAAGCTGTGGACTCTTTTCATCAGAAGAAAAGGAAAAGGAAATGATCAGGTAAGCATAATTTACGTTTTTCTTCTTAAATGGAAAGAGTCCACAGCTGCATTCATTACTTTTGGGAAAACAATACCCAAGCTATAGAGGACACTGAATGCCAAGACGGGAGGGTACAATAGGCGGCCCATACTGAGGGCACCAGGCCTGAACCTCTACCCAATAAAAAAAAAACACTTGCCCCGAAGCTGAGAAAATTTTAAGAGGGAAAGCCCCAGTGACACTGACTCGCAGTTAGTCCAGAAGCCAAACTAGAGACCGCAAACGGACTCGACTGAGCCAACAGTCCTCCAGGAGACACCGCCGCCCAACAAAAAGGTCCCCCACCGCTCAGCTCCACAAATGAAGGAGACACCAGCCGAAACCCCCAAGGGGACAAGGAAAAGGAGAACCAAGGAAACCAAAAGGTCGCCTAATACAAAAAGGAACACCTCCACGAGTGAGCCCAGCTCACAGAGACCCAAAGGGGCCCAAACAGGGAAAGAAGGCCACGCCTATACCAAGCGAAACCCGGGATAAGACCGGGCGCAGAGACAGAACAGACGTCTCCCCAAAATCCTGCAAGCACGGAAAGCAACGGAAGAGGCAAAGTCCTCCCAGTGTCTGACCATAGAATACCAAGGAATTTAACCATGAAAAAGTGTGTAATACACCCAGGTGAAAAACCCCAAGTTTGAGAACAGAGTCCACAACAGAACGACAGAGGGTACTTCCAAGGAAGAAGAAGCAGTCAAGCAATAAACAGACCGCAAAAGCAACCCCCTACAGAGGGCACATTCCAGGCAACCTAAGTCGCCGGACCGACACACAGGTCCCTGAAAAGGGGAACTCAAAAACCTGAATCGAGGTCCCCCGAGGAGAGTATATTCTCAGAACCTGAAGGAAGAGTAAACCTTCTTCAAATCAATGGAGCAATTTGAAAGGAAAATCTATACCCTAGCAGACTAAGCTAACAGGATAGACTCAACAAGCTCACACATCCAGAAAAGACTGCGCAAACGCAGATGCTTAGACCGGTAGGCCATCCTGACCTGCAGACCCACACTCAGCTGGACCAACCCAGCCTCCGGGATCCATGTCAGGGACTATGGTAAGGATAGCACAGCCATCCCCACAGAGTACAAGTACAACCTGACTCTGAAGCAGTCAATAAGGCCATAGACTTAAGGATCTATCAAAATAAAGGCCCAACAAGTCTGCTTGGAGCCAGCAAGACAACAAGGGGGAACCAATCCCACCCTTCCGCCTCCCATCCAGGAGAAGCCCCAAGCAAGGACTCCATCTCCATAGGGAGGAGAATATCTCCTAAAGAAAAGGGATGATGCTGGAAGTGCAACAACTGTTCTCAAGGCCCAAAGGCACCGGCTAATGGAAAGTGAAATCCCAACACAGATGTCCTAGAAAAGGACCCCCCTACAAGTAACTTGCCAAGCAGCAGAGGCACAGCCAACCCAGTCGTCCAGAGCAGGGAATCCACGGGAATACTGGCAAGCTGACCAGGGGAATGCAACCCTAAGGCGCACCAGAAATTGGACATTCAGCGCCAGCAGCTGGGTATAAACCAACCACCCTTGAGGCTCAAGCCACACGGCTAACCACCCGATGACATGGGCCACTCTGTGGCAAAGAGTAAAAAATACTCTGAAAAGCTGGCTAACCATGACCAGGTGAGGTAGATGGAGCAAGGACATAGCCCAAGTTCCCACTACCGTGGAACACCCCGACCAGCCCTGAGATCCAAGATTCCAAAACCACCCAAGACTGGGTCAGTAAAAAGGCCAAGCAAAGCATCAGCAAACGGCAGTCTCATGGAGAAAAGCAAGTGCGGGCACCTAATAGTTCAGGCAAACCTTACCCTAGAACTAAACACCCCAACCGGCCAAAAAGCCAGACACAAGGGTATAAATGCATATCCAGAGAATCCGGATAGCGAGAAGAACTCGAAAGCTCCGTCCAAAGGAAAAAACCACCCCTAGCTAAAGTCCAACGCTCCAAGAAGCAAGGCTAGAAGTTGTATGAAGATACTTCTCAGTCTCAGGACAACCAAGGGATACCTCGAGGTCCAAAAAATCCTAATAGCAGGACTTGTCTCCCTAACACCTCCGCACAAGCAGAGGACACAAGGAAGAGAAGGCACTAAGCCTACCCAGCTCCGGAAAACACTGAGCTAAACAAAAGTCCCCGCAGGGAACAACCATCACCCGGAAACACAGATCCCTAAAAGGAGATCTACTCACTCGGAGGCAATGGAAGAAGACCCAAAGGCCTCTTTATAACTCAGTCAAGAGTAAGAGCTGCATCTAGATATACTAGAAACAGCTACGCGTACACCTGCAAGGTGTCAAGAGTGGCAACAGGTTTCAAACTGCAAACCTTCCGCATGCTAGAAAGCTATCCTGTACAAACTGTTGGATCAAGCCCAAAAGGACACATCCAGAGGCCTAAAAAATGAAGGCCAAACCGCTCAATAGCGGTAAGGGGCATTAAGCTCTCCCACCCTCCACCACATGGGGGAGGAAACTAAGATCTGATGAAATCAGATGTCAGATAGAGTGACGCAGCGGAAAAAAACTCCCCAGCCCGGTCATCTATGACTGAAACAATCCTTCCCACCTCATGGACCCACAGGTCCTCTCAAATGCTTAGTTGAACATGAAAATCAATGATAACCTGAGCACTCTACGCTTCTACCAAACCAGCCAAGCAGAACAGCGCCACATGTCTAAACAGCTGCAAAACCGAACGAACCCAACAGGACCAGCCTGCACCTAGGGTCCCAACCAGCAAGCTGCATAAATTTTCCCCTGAAGGGAAAAAAAACAGAAAACAGACAGTTTTAACAGAGGACTAACATGTTCAACAACTTCTGAAGAAGTAAAAAAGAGTATCAATCCCAGAAGGTTCCCGAAGGAAACAAAAACAAATAATAGACATCCCATCGGATATAAATAAAATATAAGGCAACCTGGAGGTTAACGCCCAAAAAGACACAGGCCTACCCTCAGGACCAGCCAAACGGAGCCCTATCACACAAAACTGGGAAAGATCTCTAACAAATGACAATCAGATTACTTCATCCTCACATGTCTAATGAGGTGCACCATTCGAATTACGAATCCCCGTATCTGGTAACGATAGGGTCATTTAATAACTGAAAAACATGTCTGAGCAACATGCAAAGGCGTGCAATCCTGTAACGGAAGGCACAACACTCAGGGACAGATACCCCCACGGGGAACTGTAGAGGCCATCCCCAAGGCGGAAGGCCCAGGACAATAGGGCACGAGCACATTCTCAAATAAACGTCTGGACTCTGCAGACGAACAATCGCCAACATTATGTGGAAGCGAAAACGTGCTGCAACCTCCGAGGGAAACACGCCACCCCACATGGAAGAACCATAAACTGGGTTACCCGCATGTGCAGAAGTATGATTTGGTAGAGAACTCGCCTCTCGGAGGACAGGACCCTCAGAGGTGGATAGCTTAGCAGTCCCTGGATTAACCCGAGCCAGAGGAACCAGGCGCTCTAAAATGGCATACGGAACAAAACTGGTTGACAGACGCCAACGAGGCCACTCCGGATTCATCACTGGACACAGAATCCGAAATTAAAATAGTCTCAGTATCAGAATCCTCTGTAACTGAATCTGAAATTAAAACAGTCTCAGCATCAGAATCCTCCATAAATGGATAGAGGATATTTAAATATGGACTAAAGTAGTGAAAAACTAAAACGGCACCTGACACCCCCAATGGCTTGGGCACTCACCACCTCCTATGACCAGATCCCTGCGGACTAGAAAGCCACGCGGTCGGGAATGCGGAAATGGAACAACGGAACATAGCCACGCCCAAACACAAGGTGAACTGTACAGTCCAAACAAGCGTGCCCAGCTAAAAAGCCGTGTCACTTCCAAAGGCCTCAATGTTCCAACCACGCGCCCAGTAAACATCGCACATAAGCAGGTTGAATCACATAACAAACATGATTATAAAACCCCCACTGTTCAATAACCCCCCTCAGGAGATATTAACCCTCGATTCCAAGATACTAAAAGAGACTCACTGAGACCCTTATGTTATAAGTTAGACCCGCAAGGTGGTAGCCTCTCGGGAAACATTCACATTACAGTACATTGCGAATAAAGTAAAATGAAATGATCTTACCGGAATCTACGCTGTGGAACAGGAACATAGCCCTTCAAGTGTGACGGATAGTAGCATCGCCTCCGCCATGGACTTGAGAGAAGAAAGCAGGCAGCGAAGCGAAGTGCGACAATGCCGATTGCTTGAGGAGCTGTTAATATGAGTTGGGATGGTTTCGCAGAAGAACTCCCTGCATCTCCTGACTAACTAACTTTCATCCAAGCCCTCACTGGGAGACTGACAGGACTACTTAAAACTCCTGTCCCATGCTGAAGAGTATTACCCTCCATAAGAGACAAAAACAAAAATTAAAACTTCTGACACTTCTTTGCCAAAGGCAAAGAATGACTGGGGGATGAGGGGAGTGGGAGGAGTATTTAAGCCTTTGGCTGGGTTGTCTTTGCCTCCTCCTGGTGGCCAGGTTCTTATTTCCCAAAAGTAATGAATTCAGCTGTGGATTCTTTCCATTTAAGAAGAAAATTGGTGTATACTGTCCCTTTAAGGGATCAGAATGAGAGTTCAGTTAGTAAGGATATAAAGGCAATTAGACATGGCAAACCTGTAGTGCCTAATTAGGTTTTGGTCACCACTAATGGGCATCCATGAAAATAAAAAAAGGCTAGCAAATAAAAACTGCTGAAAAACTATTTTTCCTTTTTTTTTTAAGTTTGCAATACCATTTTCACTTTACTGATTTGCTGAATATTTAATGTGTTCTTTTTTCTAACAACACCCATGAGACTAGCTAAAATGTTCTTCATAGAGGAATGTGCTCTGAGTAGAAATGACTTCCATCAGACAGCGCATCTGCTGGGACTGTTAAAGGATGTTCTGTTTCAGATGATGCATTAACTCTGCTTGTGCCAGAGAAATGTAATGTAGACATTGAAAGTTGACTACACTAACAGTAATACAAGTGATCTGCAGCGCCACATGAGTTTTCTAATCACCCTCTTAAAGCAACTTGATGCACTGTACCATTTTCGTGGCACATTATTTCTAGACAATAATATAGTCAGTCTTAAAATTAAAAGTGTATTCTTGTAATTTAATTTCCACCAAAATTAAACCATTGAGAAGGGAAATAAATTACAACTATGCAATCATTGTATACTACAGATAAGCACAATTCCACATATGCTAAACTACTGGATTCACATGCAGGCGTTTAATGAACTAGTTGCAGAGAAAAGCTTTCTGTATGTTAAAAGTAGGGGGCGTAGATGAGTAGTGTAGAATGGTGAAGTGGGAGAAAATGAGTTACACTGTCACCTTGCAAAACAAGCACTCCTGTCAACAGTATAATGAAGACTGGGCTTGTAGACTCTCACCACCATGAAAGAAATTAATTTATCAGGGAATCCTAAATTTTGTTTTATTTTATAAGATGATGAAAGGGCACGAGAAATCAACTGTGGAATCATATACCTAAGCAAGACCACCATGAAATGGAATCTGTTGGCGCTTTATAAATAAAGAATAATAATAATAAAATAGGGCAGGAGAACAGTCAAAGGGGTATAACAGTCTGTTTTATTGTTGTAATATATAAGCACTAAGCAGTGGGCTATATTTAATATAAATTGCAATATGTATTATTCATAATTTTTTACCTTTTTTTTTTTAAAAAATCTTAATTTGTGCAGTGTCCATTATTTGCTGTGGTCTCTACAGGAAGGAATATCTAGCTTTTAGAACAACATGAACTGGCATAATGATTAGTGAATGCAAAAAAACAACAACCCAGGAATTCAGTGTTACCCATGCTCAGAAGAGGCAGAATGCAACTTTGTTCAAACATGTCTGCTGTCTCATCTCCCTGGGGGCAGTGGCTACAATAAGAATTTCTAAGAGCACAGTTTGTAAGAAAACAAGTAAGTCATTTTCTTTTTATGTTTAATTTGATTTAACATATTTGTTTACTAAAGGAGTACTTTTTCATATCCGTTTAAGGCAGGTATGTTACTAGTCATGCACTGCAGCTGCAGAACTTTCCTGACAAAAACAGCCTCTATATCAAAATAGTAGAATTAAAGGGACATAAAACCCAAATTTTTTCTTTCATGATTCAGATAGAGCATACCATTTTAAACAACTTTCCAATTTACTTCTGTTATCAAATTTTCTTTGTTTTTTGTTATCCTTTGTTGAAAAGCTGGGATGTAAGCTCATGAGTGTGCATGTGTCCACAACACTATACGGCAACAGTTTTGCAACAATGTAATACATTAGCAGGAGCACTAGATGGCAGCACTATTTCCTGTCATGTAGTGCTTCAGGCATGTGCATGCTACCTACCTAGGTATCCCTTCAACAAAGAATATCATGAGAACGAAACAAATTTGATAATAGAAGTAAATTGGAAACTTTTTAAAAATTGTATTCTCTATCTAAGTAATAAAAGAAAATGTTTGGGTTTACTGTCCCATAAAGAAGTATGTAAAGAAGACTGAGGAGCTGCTTTACTAATCTCGTCTATGAAAGCCTCATTATGGCCACTGCTCTATGAAAAGAGCAGTAATGCACACAAGGGGGAGGCTTCTCCACAACCAGGTTAGCCTTATGAAATCAAGGCGTTAAAGGGACAACTTTTGAAATTACTTCTATTATTCATTTTGTTTTATTCTCTTGGGTAGAAAGTGGTTGAATAACTGGTCTGATTCTGATAAAGGCCTGAACAAAGATGAGAAGCAGGAAGTTAAAAGATAACCCCTGATGTCTTAGTGCTGAAGAAACAACAGAAAGTGCCATCCTTCCTGCAAGCCCTGAAGAATGCAGCTTCATGAGAGTATGTGGTAACTCAAGTGTGTGCTAAAGCCGATACGTTGTAAATTTAAAGTGACAGAAACCCTTTTTTAAAATAATAGATAAATAAAAAGGGCATACAATTGTTGTACAAGTTGTGCGTTGTATGTGTCTGGCTATGTGAATCATGTGTACATATTAATGCTATATTAGCCAGTGGGCTGTAAAAGTGCACATTCATCACAGTGCCAAGAATTTCACAAGAAACAGCATCTACAACCCAGGGGATTGGCTCATACATTTGCATTTCACCTGGGGATGGGATATAAATATTTTATTGGGATGGCAAAACAATTCTGGCTCCTAGATTTGAAACAATTTTGTTAAGCCCTGGGTTAGACAACCCTTATCAATGATGTGTAGATCAGCACTTCAGAATTCACCTCACTCCATCTTGGAGAGAAACATCTGACTGAGGGAATATCAAAGAGTGGGAGGGATTAAAGCTCGGAAATTTAGGGGTGTTTTTGTCTCATAATAGTAAACTAACTGAAGTGTGACCCCATAACCCCCACATGTGATATCTCATGGACTCTCACTTGCAACATTTTTTTATTAACATTTATTTTATATTAACAGCTGAAATGTATGGACATGCACTTAATGGGATAGGAAAGTGAAAATTAAACTTGCATGATTCAGATAGAGCATGTCATTTTAAGACACTTTTAAATGCACTTCTATTTTCATATGTGCTTCGTTCTTAGTATCTCTTGTTAAAAAATGAATATGCACATATCATACACTAGTGGGAGCTGCTGCTAATTGGTGCCAGCACACATTTGTCTCTTGTGATTGGCTAAATAGCTATTTACAGCTTCCTGTCAGTAGTGCAATGCTGTCCCTTCAGCAATGGATAACAAGAGAATGAAGAAAATTTGATAATAGAATTAAATTGGAAAGTTGTTTAAAATTGTATGTTCCATCTGAATCATTGGGGTTTACTATCCCTTTAAACAATATTTTTACAAATAGATTATGTATCAATTAAACAAATGTAATGCTTTCAACATGTTTACTTGCCTTTTTCCCTATGTCCACCTTTGGTCACTCATGGAAATATGATGAAGGACAGTGTGGCATAGAGTATCAGATAGATGCCACACCACCATATAAGTACTAATAACCATGTGACTGCTCTTAGGGGGCTAAGTGAGGAGATGCATCATTAATTTGCAATGTTCTTTCATGATTCAGATAGAGAATACAATTTTAAACAACTTTCCAATTTACTGCTATCTAATCTGTTTCATTCTCTTTGTATAATTTGTTAAAGGAGCAGCAATGCACTAAAGGTTCCTAACTGAACACATGGGTGAGCCAATCACAATCGGTATATATATATATATATATATATATATATATATGCAGCCACCAATCAATAGCTAGAACCTAGGTTCTTTGCTGCTCCTGAGCTTGCCTAGATAAACCTTTCAGCAAAGGATACCAAGGGAAGGAAGCAAATTAAATAATATAAGTAAATTGAAAAGTTGTTCAAAATTGTATTATCTATCTAAAGCATGAAAGAAAATGTTTGGGTTTCATGTCCCTTTAAGAGGGGAAGTAGGAATTATTAGGAACGTTTCATCTTTAGTTTATTCTATTTACTGCTTAAAGGGACAGTAAACTATTGGGTACAACTACAGTAGCATGGATACTACATCCCATGCTATTGTTTTTCCTTGTGTTCCTACATCTCTCTTTAAAGATGATATAATTGTTTAACCCTTCACAAGTGCTGGTAAATGAAGCACTTCCTACTGGGTGCCACCATCTTGGAGTTTAAGCATTTTTGTATCATGTGATAAAGATCTGTGATATTATTGTCTTTTTGACAAGCTGTATCATGCATAGATCAGAGTCTCTGATCTGTAAAAATGCACTGCTTTTGTCACAGTTTGCAACAAAGATGATAGCACCCAGTCTAAAAATGCAGAGCTTTACCAACTGGCTTTTGTAATGGGTTAAGACACGAGAACGGCTTTAAAGAGGGTTGCAGGTACAGGAGGAAAAACAGTAACGTAGTAAGTAGTAACGCTGCTACTGTAGTTGTACCACACAATTTTATGTCAATTTAAATTAATCTCATAATGCTACTTCCTTCACTGTCTTTCTGAATTCCCTCATTTTAGTCACCAATCTTTTGACACATTCTTATGTATATTAATATCTCTTTCTCATCTTTTTTTCACAAATGTCCCTTTCTTGCTTCTCCAGTGTTTTCTATAGCCAAATAATTCACAAGGCAGTCTTGAAAACTAGACAGGGGCATCAGCTAAGTTTAAATGTACTGTATCTTTTGGGGTAGAAAGTGAGTAAAAAGTGTCCAATCGCACAACTAGATAGGCTGCAAATAAACACTAAACACATTCAAAATGGCTTTTAACGTAGTTTAACTATTTGTTTGCATGAGAATTACCAATATAAGTATGTAAGTAGTAAGAATTTATTAACAATAATTTCATGCTCCCTCCATTCTTAATAGACTGTAGTAAGGATTTCTCAACATATTTCTATCTGGTGAATTTGGACATAGAAAAGATCAAGAAACTAAACGACATAACAGGCAATCAGTGGTTAAGATCTGGATTCCTTCATTCTTCAAGAATGCACTTTATTTAATGGCAGCGTTCCTTAGAACATAAAGGAACTTGCTTCTTATAAATAATGGATAACAACATGTGAACAGCAGTGAGTAATTTAATTAAAGAACTGACACAAATATCGCACAACTGTGCTTTGAAATTCAGATTGTGAACGGGTTTCCAAATATTGTATATTTATGATGCAGAATAATTACATCTACATGCATTTTTAATGCCTGTACGGATGTATGCTGGGTGAGAGTGTACCGAATTTAGAGATGGAAGAGGCAGCCATTATTACAGAGCATTGCATCTCTGAGCCTGCTTAAAGGGACACTGAACCCAAATTTTTTCTTTTGTAATTCAGAAAGAGCATGCAATTTTAAGCAACTTTCTAATTTACTCCTATTATCAATTTTTCTTCGTTCTCTTGCTATCATTTGAAAAAGAAGGCACCTAAACTTTTTTTTGGTTTCAGTACTCTGGACAGCACTTTTTTTTAATTGGTGGATAGTTCACCAAAAATGGGCCGGCACCTAAACTTACATTCTTGCATTTCAAATAAAGATACCAAGAGAATGAAGAAAATTTGATAATAGGAGTAAATTAGAACGTTGTTTAAAATTTCATGCTCAATCTGAATCACAAAAGAAAATTTTTGGTTACAGTGTCCCTTTAAAGGGACAGTCTACACCAGAATTTTTGTTGTTTTAAAAGATAGATAATCCCTTTATTACCCATTCCCCAGTTTTGCATAACCAACACAGTTATATTAATACACGTTTTACCTTTGTGAATATCTTGTAGCTAAGCCTCTGCAAACTGCCCCCTTATTTCAGTTCTTTTGAGAGACTTGCATTTTAGTCAATCAGTGCTGGGAGCTTCACCTGCGTGAGCACAGTGTTATCTATATGACATACATGAACGAACACCCTCTAGTGGTGAAAAACTGTCAAAACGCATTTAGCTTAGAGGCAGCCTTCTAGGTGTAAGAAATTAGCATATGAACGTCCTAGGTTTAGCTTTCAACTAGAATACCAAGAAAACACAAAATTGTTGATAAAAGTAAATTGAACAATTGTTTAAAATTACATGCCCTATCTGAATCATGAAAGTTTATTTTGAACTAGACTGTCCCTATAATCACAGTTATCTTTTGAATGCAATGATTTGATTTGTCTTACAATTCTAATGAATAATATCAATCATACAGACTAGATCAGTGGTTCTCAACTCCAGTCCAAATGTTCATACCATCAGAACTAGGGCACAGGTGAAATAATCACCTCATCAGTAACCATGGTTACTAACCTGCTCTCACCCATAAGCTGATTATTTCACAGGTGCTCTTGTAAGATATCATGAAAATATGGCCTGTTAGGGGTACTTGAGAACTGGAGTTGAGAAACACTGGACTGGGTAACGTTTGGAATATATATATATATTTATATTATTTTTTTTAAAGTCTTGGTACATCGGGGTACTAACACCATGGATATGGAAACATGGAAATTGTCATCAGTCTTGAAGAGAAAGCTCTTCACTTAAAGGGACATTAAACACTAAATACAACTTATAAGCATCATATTAAGGTAATTCTCCGCTTCCCTCTGGTCATTGGTGCTGCCATGTTGAAATCTATCTTTCACTGCATTCCAGTGATGATGTCTTTGCACGTGTGCAGCAACTCTCCTTCAAATACCTGCAGTGTAACTTAGGTTCCTAAATGGCAGCAAAATCTCATAATATGGGGCAGTTTAAGGAAACGTATTAAGTGTTTAATGTGCCTTCAAATGATATGGATTCCTTCCTGTTATAAGTTATGGGCATTACAGAAACACTGGTTAAAGAAGCCTTGGAAGTGCAAGTCACTTTGAGGAACCAGAATGGAGGACATAAAAGAAATCAGTTTTTATATCCTTAGTAGTTACCAAATTATACATGAAGGTTCTGGCTACATAAGAGAGTTTGTAGAAAAGTCTCTTTGTCATGCTTATTATTCTGTCAGAATAATGGATCAGAAATAATATTTAGAGAATTTTCTAACACAGAGATTAAGGAGACGTCCTCAAAACTGTCTTATCCCTAAGGCGAAGGAAATAAAATGGTAGAACACAAAATGCTGACACTCTTCTATCTGTGGGCATAGCCACAAATGAACAACAAAGACTATATAATGCAATATCTGAAATACTACATTCAAATCCTCTTGGGAATGGAATGCTTGAAAACAGGATAGTTTCTTTCCAGAGTCTGGAGATCTGTCAAATTAACTTGAATCAGTTTCCTTCACTTAAGACAATCTGAAAATACCTGAACCTTCAGAGCACTTACCCACATGTATGACAATATAAAGAATCTGCAAAATTTGCAGAACAGATAAGAAAGCCCTATGCAAATTTTTCATTGACACCATCTAGCAAAAATAAGCCAACTTCTATTTGTTTATGGGCCTACAACAAAGTTGAAATACATATTGTGTCCTTAATATAAAGGACTAAGTAATAAATTTAATATATCAATACTTGCACTTTCAGTTTACTGTACTAAAAAATCCCCTGAAACTGAAAACTGGGTAACTGGGGAAGAAGACACTGATAATGGCTTGGCAGTCAGACATGATGCAAGAACTAGTTCCTGCTCATCTAGGTATATGCCAAAATGATGTACTTCTCCCTGTCACACCTGATATTTTGCTGTGAACTTGAGTCACTATTGCATCTATCATGTATGAAGGATTATCCCTTTTTCATGTAAGCAACCAGCTGTGTTGTCAAACTGAATCTTGAAAAATCGAGGAACTACACTTCAGGAGAAAATACTGATTTATAGGATGCTTACAGGAGATCATCTCTGTTGATCTCTGAAGTATACCAAACAAATAGACCTGCAGTTTTGGAGCATGTCAGATGGAATATGGTGTTGACAAAAATTGACTGCCACAAACTAAACGGTTCTACAGCAAACCTGAACTACATGAACGATTATGGATAAGAATGGACCTGGTATAACTCTGGTTGAAACGGTACTGCATATTAAGAAGAGCTACTGTTGAACATTTCTCCAAAAGGCCTTCCTGTCACACAATCTGAGGATCAGAAGAAAAGAAAGATCTTGCAAAGTGTATTCTGTATCTCTAAAATCCACCATGGGACAACAATCCTTAGAGTCATATTCCCTAAAACCTCAACCTACCCATAAAGGAAAGCACTGAACAGGGAGATGCTGGACATCAATCCACCATATGGTGTTTGAATTCATAGACTTCCAGGAGGATTTGTAGGAATATAAATAATTCCTACAAAAGGAAGAGCACTTTTATTGCATGAAACCAGACATAGGCTTTTTTTGGGTTACCAGAGAAAGAAAATAAATGTGTTACTTGCAACATTTTTCATAATAAATCACGAATTAGAAAAGGACCTTACCCTAGTAGGGAGTTTCCATAGGAACAAGCTTTAAATCATTACAATTTAAAGTCTTGAGCCAACGATTCTACAACCATAAGCGAATGGTATATTCTTGGCAGTCAAATGCATATATCCATAGCAACACAAAGGTTATTCATGGAACCAACAGCTTGAATAAATGATGATCTTACTCTGGATGTAAATAGGATTACTAAATAAAAAGGATACAGAACCCACATTTTTTCTTTAATGATTCAGATAGAGCATGCAATTTTAAGCAACTTTCAAATTTACTCCTATAATCAATTTTTCTTCGTTCTCTGTATCTTTTTTTGAAAAAGCAGGAATGTAAGCTTTCGAGCTGACCCATCTTTGGTTCAGCACCTGGGTAGCGCTTGCTGATTTGTGGCTAAATGTAGCCACCAATCAGTAAGTGCTACCCAGGTGCTGAACCAAAGATGGGCTGGCTTTTCAAATAAAAAGAATGAGAAAAAAATTGATAATAGGAGTGTGACAGATCCCTCTGTCAACCTCCCTACGGATTATGGATTCAGGCATTATGTTAAATCACCCTGTGCCCATTATAGGTACAGGGTGCAAATCCAAAAGTACTGGAGGGGTTAACTTCAGTTTTGAGTAACTGTTAGTTTTGAGTAACTGTATTGTCTAAGACAGTTGTTGTTAGCAGTTGCGGTTGTTGCACCAGTTTTAAGCAGTGGCTAGAAGCAAAATAAATAGCTGATTTAGACTTAAACTTGGACTGAATTATTTAGACAACATTTTTAGGATGAGGATGTCTCTGCCTAACTAAAAGATATTGCGGATCCTACTGCCTCTCCGCTACAATTGGTGGCAAGCGACGGGTTAGTCCTCATAGCCCAGAAGAGCAACTACACATCCGGACCTAATGGGAATACAGTATGAAAAGCTGAAAAGAGCCACCCTTAAAGACCTGCTAGAACAACGGGGCAGACAAGCCAGTAACCTCAGGAAAAGGGAGATTATTACAATACTGACCGAGATGGACGGAGTACCAGGGCCCGAAGGAACCAATGAGACCAGCATATCAGACAGAACTCCCGAAGAAGCAAGCTTTGACCGGGCGGTTAAAATAAGACTGGCACATTATGGCCCCAACCCGACTGCCGAAATTATCGACCGGATCATAGCAGCTGTGGATGCCAATCTACTTCGCCAAAGCAGCGCTGCAGCAGCCCAAGTCACAGCAAACCCAGTGGAAAAGAGAAAGTTACATTTTGCAGCTTTTAAAAACTTCATGGAAACAGAAGGAGAGATTGATGGGTACCTTGCGGATTTTGAGAGGCAATGTGCACTACACAAGGTACCCGCAGAGGACTGGGTCACGATATTATCCGGAAAATTATCCGGCCAGGCCAGCAAGGTTTTTCGGGCCATTCCAGATGAGGAAGTCGGGGATTATAATGCTGTAAAAGAGGCTCTGCTCTCCAGGTATGCAATTACACCGGAGGCATACAGGAGGCGGTTCAGAGACACTGTTAAATTAGCTGGAGATTCCTACGTTGAGTGGGCATGTAAGGTGCACCGCACAACAGCTCACTGGATGGCGGGGTGCCAAGCCGTATCCGGGGAAGAGGTGCTGCAGCTATTGCTGTTGGAACATTGCTTCAACAAGTTATCCGCAGGAGTTAGAGAGTGGGTTCGGGACCGTAAACCCTCCACACTGCATGAAGCTGCTCGCCTGGCAGATGAGTATACGGATGCCCGCAAACTGGACACTGCTACCACTAAGATCCCTGCCAGAGTGGAGTACAGACGCACAGTCACCCCAGCAGCTACCAGTTACCAACCCCCGGCGCACCGCTCTACCACACCGCCTTCAGCCACAAACTATCCTCAGACAGCCCGGTTCAACTCACGGGATTACTCACAGCCTATTCAGTGCTTTGGATGTAAGCAACTAGGGCACAAAAGACCAGAGTGTCCCCTAAACACAGCGAACCAAGCACAGTCCTGGAGAAGACCCGCCGGCGGAAACCCACGTAACCCTCAGCCTGCTGCCCACTGCGTAGAGGAGGAAGAATGCTGGGGCATCCTACATGAAGCAAATCCCGTGCAAGCGGCCCACCAGGATAACCGGCAACTGGTTAAAATGAATGGGAAGGAGGTCAGTGGTCTATGGAATACTGGTGCTACCATGACCTTGCTCCAAAAGAACTTGGTGTCTGAGAACCAGCACACCGAAGACACTGTGGCTGTGAGGGTAGCAGGGGGCGCTGTGTTCCGCCTACCTGTTGCCCGGGTACATTTGGATTGGGGAGTGGGCTCTAGACATGTGAATGTGGGGGTCATGAAGAACTTACCAGCTGATGTTCTCCTTGGAAATAACTTGGCCCCCCTTGTTTCTGCCTACGCTCCCCATGGGTCCCGCCAATGTTAACTCTGTGACTACCCGTGCCGCAGAGACTGACCCACCTGCTGCTGAGCCCCAGGACGCTGAGCTCAGTAAATCTCTGTCCGCTATTGATACGTGGAAGTCCCGTTACAATGCGCTGATGAAGGAGAAGAGTCAAGTAGAGGATGAAATGGTCATGTTAAACAATCACGTAACAGTGCTAGCGGGAGAGAAGAGGAGCACAGAGGAAAAAGCGCGTTTAGAACGGGAATCTCTGCTAGACAAGCTGCACCGACAGACCGCAGAAAACACCAGCTTCAGAGTGGAACATGAAATATTAAAGACAAACTTAGCGACACTGGAGGAGAAGCTGACGCTGGCTCATAGTGAGGTGCAGCAACTCAAGGGCACCCTACGTCAGTATGAAGGGCTTGTGGATACCTATAAAGAGCAGGTACAAAAAACTCGTAAAGAAGCCGATGAGATTTGTCTCCAACTGGAAAGAAGCGTCTCTGAAAACAAAAACTTGAAGGAATGTTTAGCCCTGGTCTGGGCACTGAAGAAGTTGAACCCTTATTTATATGGACAGGAATTCTCTCTCATAACGGGAATGCAGATGGATTGTCCCGGCAAATTGACATTCCTACCACCTCCTAGTCCGGTCATCCCCAAGTTGACCCGCCAAAGGGTCAAGCCGGGCCTGCCGGAGTGTCCCACCAGGAGGGGGCCATGTGACAGACCCCTCTGTCAACCTCCCTATGGATTATGGATTCAGGCATTATGTTAAATCACCCTGTGCCCATTATAGGTACAGGGTGCAAATCCAACAGTACTGGAGGGGTTAACTTCAGTTTTGAGTAACTGTTAGTTTTGAGTAACTGTATTGTCTAAGACAGTTGTTGTTAGCAGTTGTGGTTGTTGCACCAGTTTTAAGCAGTGGCTAGAAGCAAAATAAATAGCTGATTTAGACTTAAACTTGGACTGAATTATTTAGACAACATTTTTAGGATGAGGATGTCTTTGCCTAACTAAAAGATATTGCGGATCCTACTGCCTCTCCGCTACAATTGGTGGCAAGCGACGGGTTAGTCCTCATAGCCCAGAAGAGCAACTACACATCCAGACCTAATGGGAATACAGTATGAAAGGCTGAAAAGAGCCACCCTTAAAGACCTGCTAGAACAACGGGGCAGACAAGCCAGTAACCTCAGGAAAAGGGAGATTATTACAATACTGACCGAGATGGACGGAGTACCAGGGCCCGAAGGAACCAATGAGCCCAGCATATCAGACAGAACTCCTGAAGAAGCAAGCTTATCTTTCATTTATACAGATGTTTTCTGCTAGGTATGTTTCTAGCAACAAATACAGCAGTGTGAGTTACCCCGTTTTAGCCAGTAAACGTTGAATACTTTGAAATATCTAAATTCCCAAACATGCATATTCTGCCAGTTTTTGTTTCTTTTAGCCTTTTACATGCAACATTTTTAAACATATTTAATTGGCACAGTATCATACATATTTTTCTTTAGTGTGTCACTTTAAGTTCTGCCTTATACATCTTCCTGGATCACTATGTTTCCCTAGTCAATCAGTTTTACATCTAGATCATTTTTCAGTAGCGGCATCAACAAATCTTATAGCAACTTCCTTTTTTTATTGAGATCACTCAGCCTGAGGTCCTTAACTTAATGAGTTTTATGTGCGCCTCTGGAAACCATAGTTAAACAAGTTTAGCATGATGTCAAGAATAATATTAACAATATTAGCATAATGAGTAACAACAACAAGCAAAAAGAGCAGAACATGCAGACATTAGACAATGACAAAACTCATTGGATGCACTCAAGCCAGAGCAAGTATGTAATAACCATACAGAGAGAACAACACATTCCACTGAGATTTGGTAATGCTGAACTTAAGCTGGTGTCTTCAACTTGCTACACCAAAGCTTCATTTTTAATTAAAGGTACATAAAAGTGTAAAGAGAGGATACTGGTCAAGCATAATGATAATAAAATAGTCTAATACTCTAAAGAAATACCTCATTTTATATTGATTTAATTTAATTATGAAACTATTTCTAGACACCACCAGAGCTGATCTCGTACGGTGCAGCTGGTTTTAGCAAATATTTCTAATCATTATGCAGGAGCAAAAGAATCCCATTTCTATTTACACTTTGACTTTGAGTAAAATGATGGTACCATGAACAAAGCAAGGATTGTATTTCTAACATATTAAAGAAGGGAAGGTTGCTATAACAAATATTAGCTAAGAGTACCCAGGTATGTGATATGACTGCTCAAAGGTCCTGCCCACAAAATGACTTCTGTATTTTTACAAAAGGCATTTAGCTTCAATTTGCAATAAATGCAGACTGGAATAGGATCTTCAGATTTAAATGGACACACACACAAAAAGAGCAACATTTTTGTTTAAAACGATAGATTATCCCTTTATTACCCATTCCCCAGTTTTGCCTAACCAACACGGTTATATTAATATACTTTTTACCTTGTATCTAAGCCTCTGCAGACTGCCCCCTTATTTCGGTTCTTTTGACAGACTTGCATTTTAGCCAATCAGTGCCCTCTCATAAGTAACTCCGTGGGCGTGAGCACAATGTTATTTATATGGCACACATGAACCATAAGCCATCTAGCTGTGAAGAACTGTCAAATGCTTTGAGATAAAAGGCGGCCTTCAAGGGCTTAGAAATTGGCATATGAGCCTACCTAGGTTTAGCTTTCAACTAAGACTACCAAGAGAACAAAGCAAATTTGATGATAAAAGTGAATTGGAAAGTTGTTTAAAATTATATGCCCTATCTGAATCATGAAAGTTTATTTTGGACTAGACTGTCTCTTAACAGGATGTATATATTAGTATAGACAGCTTTAACTTTTTGACTTGAGTGTCCCTTTAACCCCTTGAGTGCTAATGACGGCTCTGAGCCGTGACAGAGTTTCCCACTCTGGTGCTAATGGCGGCTCAGAGCCGTCACTAGCACTCTCCCAACTTGAGGGAGATCTGGGGGCTCCCACCCCGGCGATCGGTGCTGAATAATGAAAGGCATCGCCTGGGCTTCCGTTTTGCGTGGTGACATCACTCGCAATAAACGTGATGACGTCACCGCGTAACTTTATTTAACATTAACAATGTTAAATATAGGAGCAGGGGGCATGCTGCTTAGAAGCCTGTATCTCAGGCATCTAAGCAGCTACAGACCCCCAAGACCCACCGTTGGAAAGGTAATCGCCTAACCTTTCCAACTGTGAAAGTCTTGGGGATCTGAAGTAAATTAAAAAAAAGTAAAAAAAAATATTTTAAAAAATATTAAATAAAAAACCCTTTAAGAAAACCTTAGCACCCAGGTGGGAAAGTGCTTAGCACTCAAAGGGTTAAAATGTTGAAACAGGTTACACATCTTTTGTGGAATTTCAAAACTTTGTTAGTCTTCTGTTGAAATGTATATATTACTTTTCTGTTTTTTAGTTTGCATTTACACTAAAAAGATATAGTATATTTTAAATCAAATATATTATTAGAATCAGTAGAAAATAATATTGCTTTCCCTCTCATAGACATCAACCGAATGTCATTACCTAAATAATCCCGAGGGGTTAGCACAAGGCTTAAAATATCTGCTGAGTCAGTGACACTCAGCAAACACACAGAGTACCTTATGTTCCACAATTCATGTTTTGCACTCATACGAGTTGTTTTACACTGTAAAATAAAAGACCTTTTCACTACACAGTACCACATGCTTTTTGTAGTCTTGTACATCATATTTGCAGAGAATTGAAACCGGATAGACAGTTACTGCCATAAAAGTCCCACAGAGAACAGAATTTTAGTAGCTTGAGAGACTATTAATGGACCAATTTATTCATAAATAAAAGCTTTTTGTATTCCAGAAGCTTTCAACACATTACAGGTCTCTTCTTAAAATGTAGATCTGAAGAACAAAGTGTAAGACCTTGAAAGCAAACGGAATACAAAACCTTGGTTTACTAATAAGTCAGACTATTAAAGGGATATGAAACCCAGATAGAGCATTGCATTTTAAACAACTTTCCAATTTACTTCTTTTATCAATTTTGCTTCATAGGTATTTTTTATTGAAGGTGCAGCAATGCACTACTGGGAGCTAGCTGAACACATTGGTTAACCAATGACAAGAGGCATAAATGTGCAGCCACCAATCAGCAGCTCACTCTCAGCTATGTATCCTTTTCAACAAAGAAAACCAAGCGAACAATGCAAATAAGATAAAAGAAGTACATTAAAACGTTGTTTAAAATTGTATGTTGTATTTGAATCATGAAAGAAAAATTTTGGGGTTCATGTCCCTTTAACCCTTTGAGTGCTAAGCACTTTCCCACCTGGGTGCTAAGTTTTTTTTAAAGGGTTTTTTATTTTATATTTTTTAAAATATATATTTTTTTAACTTTTTTTTTTATTAAGCAGCTATTTCTGTAGCTGCTTAGATGCCTGATATACAGGCTTCTAAGCAGCATGCCCCCTGCTCCTATATTTAACATTGTTAATGTTAAATAAAGTTGGGCGGTGATCACGTTATTGCGTGTGACGTCACAACGCACAACAGGAAGCCCCGGCGATGCCTGTCATTATGCAGGCCTGATCACAGGGGTAGGAGCGGGTGGAAGCCCCCAGATCTCCCTCAAGTTGGGAGAGTGCTAGTGACGGCTCTGAGCCGTCATTAGCACCAGAGTGGGAAACTCTGGGACGGCTCAGAGCCGTCATTAGCACTCAAGGGGTTAAAAGGTATAAGACTACTAAAAATGGAAATGAAACATGTAAAACAAAAAAAGTTAAAGGGACACTAACCCCAATTTTTTTCTTTAAATGATTCAGATAGAGCATGCAATTTTAAGCAACTTTCTAATTTACTCCTATTATGATTTTTTCTTGGTTCTCTTGCTGTCTTTATTTAAAAAGCAGGAATGTAAAGCTTAAAAGACAGCCCATTTTTGGTTGAGAACCTGGGTTATGCTTGCTTATTGGTATGCTAAATGTATCTACCAATAAGCAAGTGCTATCATCCATGGTGCTGAACCTAAAATGGGCTGGCTCCTAAGCTATAAATTCCTGCTTTATAGCTAAAGACAGCAAGAGAACAAAGAAAATTTGATAGTAGGAGTAAATTAGAAAGTTGCCTAAAAATGCATGCTCTATCTGAATCATTAAAGAAAAAAATGTGGGATTAGTATCCCTTTAATGTAGGTTTGAATTAAACTGCATGTAGTAAATTTCTCATTTAAAAGTTACAAGTTTGATCAGTGACGTTCGATGCACCAAAAACGACATCAATGTATGACCAGATATTCTGAACCATCTAAACATGTTCACTTCTGACTGTGATACCAGTTTAAATAAAAACAGTATATAAATGATATACATATATAGCAATGTAAGTAACCAGCATAAACATACAGTGCATCGTCACCAACTACAGCAGGGGATGAGACATTCACTTCATATTTAGAAGCTAATCATTCACTTCTATACAAAACCCAGACAAGTGCATTTATGTGGAAGTACAAAGCTTTCACACTGCAGTAAATGAAAGAAATATAAAAATCTCATGAAGCAAAATTGCTGAATGAGATACCATGAGTGGCTGTTTTAGGTAGATTGCATGTGTTTTTAAGTCTACTTATTATTTTTTTTATTATTTGTTTTATCCTTTACACAGAGAAGTATAATAATTTAGGTAAATACCCCATGACACTGAAATATACATTTTAAATGCTATACATGGTACACTGTAAAACTAATCAGTGCGAGTCAGACTTTGCCAGGGCATCACTAGAACGAGTTATCATCCCGCACCCCACTAGCTCACCAAATAAAGAAATCTGGAAATTAAAGAGAATTAGCAAACCAATACTGAGAAGAACTGATGCCATCTAGAACACCCTAAGTGACTTAACCGTTAACTGAAGAGCTATTAGTATCAATGATGAAGTCATGTTAATTGGATAATGGCCTGCTGCCAGGAACTATGGCATGACCGACGGTATATTTGGCAGACAGCCATTTAGGCCGGTAATTGACACCCTACTGAAAAGAGAAATTATGTAAGAAAAGTGGAAACCATTAAATATTGCGATCAGCATGAATTCTGTGAATTAAATACTTAAGTAACTGATTAGAGAAGATGGATTTTTGTAATTAAATAAATATGAACCATAGATATAATATTAGTCATGGATCTTAAGGGTTGTGGAACCTTATGCCTCCGGTTTACAAAGAAAATAAATATAACTGGATTCAATAAAATACTTTTGTGTAATAAATTATTGTATCCTTTAAGGGTGACTTTCATACCATGTTGAGTAGACATGGGCATTCGGATGTGGAAAGTACAGATCTTAGTGGGTTGCACTTTTACAAGAAGAATTCCGGCTCCAAATGCACGAGTGGCCGTCTTCCTTCACTTTTGGATGCTAAAGGAGCATCTGAATGCCCATGCCTAATATAAGAGTGCATTGTTCATTTTGACTCTTGAAATTATAGCAATATCCCGATATGTCTGAGGGTCAATGGAAGGAATATAAATCCACTATACCTTCCTTTACTTATTAATCTATATACTTTCAGTTTTGATAGCAAAATTGTTACAGGTGTTCATTATTAATCCAAGAATTGTTAATATATCTTATTTCTTATTATCCTTGATCATTTTGCATCCCATAAAACCCTCCAGACATTTATTTTTTACCAAACTTAGAAACCAGCAAAATGAATCATTTAGACAATATTCAGTATAATGCAAACTAGTCTACAAATAAACTGATAATAATAATAAAACAAGTTAGTTTTTGGGAGAGACATTCTAGGAAGACTGTTTGTTCTATCATTCTAAACAGCACTTAGAAGGTTCTTTTTACTTTTCTCTTAAAGGGACACTAAACCCAAAAACTTTCTTTCATGATTCAGGTAGGCAATACAATTTTAAATAACATTCCAATTTACTTCTATTATCTAATTTGCTTCATTCTTTAGATATCCTTTGTAATAACAATGCACATGGGTGAGCTAATCACACAAGGCATCTATGTGGATCTACCAATAAGCAGCTACTGAGCATATCTAGATATGCTTTTCAGCAAATAATATTTATTCATAAAATATTTTACCAGGAAGGATACATTGAGATTTCTCTTGTTTTCAAGTATGTCCTGGGTCCACAAAACATTGAATTGATACAATAGGGTACAATAAAATACAAAAACAATATTAATACACAATATATGCAAAAATTTAACATAGAGCAGGTAGGTAATATATAATCAATCATGGCAGATGCATTCTGTTTTGAGATATGTAGAGAGTGATCTCTTGAAGGATATTAGGCTTGGTGAAGGCTTGAAAGTGTGCGGGAGGTCATTCCATAATTGTGGTGCTCTGTAGGAAAAGAAGGACTGAGCTGCTTTCTTTTTGTATTTAGGCAAACTAAATAATGTGCTGGTACTGGATCGGAGGTTATAGGAGGTGGGAACAGCTGGGGAGAGCATTCTGCTCAGGTAGGATGGGAGCTTCCCAGAAAAGCTCTTAAACACAAGGCAGGAAAGATGGAGGGTGCGTTTGGATTCCAGCGACAGCCAGTTTAGTTCTTTTAGCATGTCACAATGGTGGGTCATTTAGTTACATTGTAGCACAAAGCTGCAGAACGAGTTATACAATGTATTAGGCTTATTAAGGTGAGTTTGCGGTGCAGGTGCATATACTACGTCCCCATAATCCATGATTGGCATCAGCATTTGCTGTACAATCTTTTCCTTTACTGTAGGGCAGAGGCAGGATTTGTTTCTGTACAGGGCACCTAGATTTGGATAAGGTTTAGATGCAAGTTTTTCTATGTGAAGGTCAAAAGATAAATTGGGGTCTAACAACATACCCAAGTATTTTATAGAGTGGACTGCGGTCAGTGTGCAATTTGATTTTGTTTTAATGCGTAGATGGGAATTTTTTAGTTTGTGTAATTTAGGTCCCGTTCCAAAGATCATTGTGACAGTTTTGTCAGTGTTTCGGAAGAGTTTGTTTTTTGAGATCCGCTTTTCTACCTCTGTGAACTGGTCTTGGAGCACTGCTTCAAGCTGTGTCAGATCAGAAATGTTTGCATAGATTACCGTGTCATCTGCGGTGTACAGTTGAGGATTTGCAGACATTAGGCAGATCATTTATAAATAATGCGAATAGTAGGGGGCCGAGAATGGAACCTTGGGGAACACCACACGTGACTGGGAGAGGGAGTTGCTGTCAAAAATGGAGACATATTGTGATCGATACATATGATCAAAACCAGGTTAGCGGATGATCAGCAATACCCAAGTTTTTTTGTTTGAGCAGTAGTATGTCGTGGTCTACTGTGTCAAAGGCCTTTGCAAAATCAAGGAAAATAGCTCCAGTTAGGTCTCCTTGTTCCATGCCAGTTTGAATGTCATTGCAACTTTTAGGAGGGCAGTTGTAGTGGAGTGATTCGGGTAAAAACCTGATTTATCAGGGGTCAGATAGTTAGATTGTTGATAATACTTACATAATTGCATATGGACGCATTTTTCTAAGATTTTTGACAATACTGGGAGCAATGATATTGGGTGATAGTTAGAAACCAAGGTTATCTCCCCACTTTATGGATAGACACTACTCTTGCAGTCTTCCAAAGTTTGGGTATGTATCCAGACACCAAGGATTCGTTAATTAGGTTTGTGACAGGTTTAGCAATTACCAGCGCACTAAGCTTCAACAGTATTGTTGGGATTTGATCAGGTCCAGAATGTTTTTTTCATTTTTAGATTATTCAGGTGTTTCTTAATGACATTGATGGGTTCAGGTCTAAAATTGAACTTCTCTATATTGGGTTTTTGCTGATTTAGTGGGGTCTGATCCACATTTGTAGTTTCAGGATGCTTGTCATTTATTAGTTTGTCAATCAGGGTGGTGGAGCATCCAACAAAATAATTGTTAAAGGGATTTGCTATTTCTAAGGGGAGTTGCAGGGTTTGGTTGTCCACATTGACAGTGGAGGGTTGGGAGTGGATTGGTGGAGTTTGTAAGTTATTTATGAGTTTCCAAAACTTTCTAGGGTTTGATATGTTATTGTTCAGATTTTCACAGAAATATTGGGCCTTGGTCAATTTTGTTTCTTTAGTACATATATTTTGCCATTGTCTATATACACAGTGATCTTCATAGACCCAGTACGCTTAAACTTTGACCACAATGAATCCCGAAACTGGTAAATTTGAATGAGGTCAGCTGTGATCCAATTCAAGTGTGCTCCTTTTACTCTTACCTTACGCAGTGGGGCATATAAATTCCAAACTTGTAGGAGTTCGGACTGAAAGAATTCAACTGCAGAGTCTAGATCTGGGATTAGGTTTAATCTGTGCCAGGGGAGGTTCTTGATGTCATTTAGAAATAATTGAAGATTACATTTTTTGAAGGACCTGGTGATTTTAACCTTGGGAGAAGATTTAGTTGCCTTTATTTTGCGCATGCAGTACACTAAGCAGTAGTCACTGAAATTGTTAGGGAGAACACCTGCCTCCTGGATTCAGTCGGGAGAAGTGGAGAGAATCCAATCGAGCAGGGTGTGATTATGGCTTTTGATGTTTATGGGAGTTGGGGAGGAGATCAATTGTGTTAGCTGCAAAGACTTAAACAGCAAGCAACAACTATTATTTTTTCGATTCAGCCAATAAATATTAAAATCTCCAAAAAAATTAATTTCACTTTTTGGGGTTTGAGCTATGGTTTCACAAAGGAGATGTGCTATGTCAGAAAGGGAATGCACAGGGGAGCTAGGTGGGCAGTAGATTCCTGCAACAATGATTGATTTACTGCACAGGATCTCAGTTGTGCCAGAAAGGAAATCAAATGTGGCAGGAGAGCTAGATTTTTGTAAGGGTGTGTACTTTGTGGAATTGTCAACATAAATTACAATGCCGCTTCCTCTTTTTGCTCTGTAATTTCTATGGCATGAATACCCATGTATTGCAATGGCAATCAAGGGAATAAAGCAAAGTAGATAAAGTAAAGTAAATTAGAGTTGTTAAAAATTGCATGCTCTTTCTCTTCTTAGATTCTTGCACCTGGGCCATGTGGTTTCTAGTTACACCTCTGGTAGAGCTATAAATATTTGGCAAAATAAAAAACTCATCAACATAGACACATTTTGCATACTATAACAGCTATAGATAATGTTTCTAATGCCAAGTTCATCAATAAAACATTTACAGAGGAAAACTGTGAAGTTTAAACATTTTTGGAGTAGTGTACATGTAAATGTTAAAATGGGATCTATTAAAGGGACACTGAACCCAAATTTTTTCTTTCGTGATTTAGATAGAGCATGAAAATTTAAGCAACTTTCTAATTTATTCCTAATATCAAATTTTCATCATTTTCTTGGTATCGTTATTTGAAATGAAAGAGTGTAAGTTTAGATGCCGGCCCATTTTTGGTGAACAACCTGGGTTGTTCTTGCTGACTGGTGGATAAATTCATTCACCAATAAAAAAGTGCTGTCCAGAGTACTGAACCAAAAAAACCCCCAAAAAAAACAAAAAACCTTAGACGCCTTCTTTTTCAAATAAAGATAGCAAGAGAACGAATAAAAATTGATAATAGGAGTAAATTAGAAAGTTGCTTAAAATTGCATGCTCTATCTGAATCACAAAATATTTTTTTTGGTTCAGTGTCCCTTTAAGGGTAAAGGACATATTAGGTTCAATACATTTTTAGCTTTATGACACACAAAAACATAATTTATGTAAGAACTTACCTGATAAATTCATTTCTTTCATATTGGGAAGAGTCCATGAGCTAGTGACGTATGGGATATACAATCCTACCAGGAGTGGCAAAGTTTCCCAAACCTCAAAATGCCTATAAATACACCCACAGTTCAGTTTAACAAATAGCCAAGTAGTGAGGTGATAAAGAAAGGAGTAAAAAGCATCAACAAAGGAATTTGGAAATAATTGTGATTTATACAAAAAAATCATAACCACCATAAAAAAAAGGGGTGGGCCTCATGGACTCTTGCCAATATGAAAGAAATGAATTTATCAGGTAAGTTCTTACATAAATTATGTTTTCTTTCATGTAATTGGCAAGAGTCCATGAGCTAGTGACGTATGGGATAGCAATACCCAAGATGTGGAACTCCACGCAAGAGTCACTAGAGAGGGAGGGATAAAAATAAAAACAGCCATTTTTTGCTGAAAAAAATTAATCCACAACCCAAAATATAAGATTATTCTCATAAATGAAAAGAAAAACTTAAATCATAAGCAGTAGAATCAAACAGCTGCCTGAAGAACTTTTCTACCAAAAACTGCTTCCGAAGAAGCAAATACATCAAAACAGTAGAATTTAGTAAATGTATGCAAAGAAGACCTTTACAAATCTGATCAACTGAAGCTTCATTCTTAAAAGCCACGAAGTGGAGACTGATCTAGTAGAATGAGCTGAAATTATCTGAGGCGGGGCTTGACCAGACTCCAAATAAGCTTGATGAATCAAAAGCTTTAACCACGAAGCCAAGGAAACAGCAGACGCCTTCTGACCCTTTCCTAGAACCAGAAAATATAACAAATAGACTAGAAGTCTTCCTGAAATCTTTAGTAGCTTCAAAATAATATTTCAAAGCTCTAACCACATCCAAAGAATTTAAGGATCTCTCCAAAGAATTCTTAGGATTAGGACACAAGGAAGGGACAACAATTTCTCTATTAATGTTGTTAGAATTCACAACCTTAGGTAAGAATTTAAATGAAGTCCGCAAAACCGCCTTATCCTGATGAAAAATCAGAAAAGGAGATTCACAAGAGAGAGCGGATAATTCAGAAACTCTTCTAGCAGAAGAGATGGCCAAAAGAAACAACACTTTTCAAGAAAGTAGTTTAATGTCCAAAGAATGCATAGGCTCAAACGGAGGAGCCTGTAAAGCCTTCAAAACTAAATTAAGACTCCAAGGAGCCTGCACAAAACAATGAATACCATGAAGTTTAGCAATCTTTCTGTGGAATAAAACAGAAAGAGCAGAGATTTGTCCTCTCAAGGAACTTGCAGAAAAACCTTTATCCAAACCATCCTGAAGAAACTGTAAAATTCTAGGAATTCTAAAAGAATGCCAAGAGAATTTATGAGAAGAACACCATGAAATGTAAGTGTTCCAAACTCGATAATAAATCTTTCTAGAAACAGATTTACGAGCCTGCAACACAGTATTAATCACTGAGTCAGAGAAACCTCTATGATTAAGCACTGAGCGTTCAATTTCCATACCTTCAAATTTAATGATTTGAGATCCTGATGGAAAAACGGACCTTGAGATAGAAGGTCTGGCCTTAGTGGAAGTGGCCAAGGTTGGCAACTTAACATCCGAACAAGATCCACATACCAAAACCTGTGAGGCCATGCTGGAGCTACCAGCAGCACAAACGATTGATCCATGATGATTTTGGAGATCATTCTTGGAAGAAGAACTAGAGGCGGGAAAATATAAGCAGGTTAATAACACCAAGGAAGTGTCAATGCATCCACTGCTTCCGCCTGAGGATCCCTAGACTTGGACAGGTACCTGGGAAGTTTTTTGTTTAGATGAGATGCCATCAGATCTATTTCTGGAAGCCCCCACATCTGAACAATTTGAGAAAACACATCTGGGTGGAGAGACCATTCTCCCGGATGCAAAGTCTGAAGACCGAGGTAATCTGCTTCCCAATTGTCTAAACCTGGGATATGAACTGCAGAAATTAGACAGGAGCTGGATTCCGCAGCTAAAGACATAGATTTAACATCAATTTTGATGATATAAAAAATGGCATCACAAATGAAATTATTAGCATGTTGAATCAACTTAAAGGGCCACTGTAAGTAAATATTTTCTATGCCTGTTACTAACTAACTACCCCAAATACGCTTTTAATCAATAGCATTTCATTAACATATCTCTACCGTATATCAGAAATCTTGTCTGCAAATTTAATTGTTTTCCACACCCACTCTGCGGGTATCCTTTGCTCTGTACCAATCCGTTTACAATACCTAGGTTTCAAAATGGCGCTTTAAACACAATTTCATTGGTTTAAGTATTTTGAACATGCAGTGCTGAAAATAGTGGGCAGGATAACGTGACATCATCGGCAAATAAAAGATATAACTTTTAGAACGTTATGAAACTTCGTTTTGGAGAAAATATAGGTCAGTAGGTTTTAATTAATGTTTATTAACTTTAATATGTTAGTTGTTTGGCTTAAAAATTATAACGGAAAGTAATCCTTTAACAATGCTAGACAAATCGTAATCCGATACTTGTTGCGCTAAAGTATCCAACCAAAAAGTTGAAGCAGCTGCTAAAGAAATTGCAGGCCTAAGAAGATGACCTGAATATAAATAAGCTTTCCTTAGATAAGATTCAAGTTTCCTATCTAAAGGATCTTTAAAAGAAGTACTATCTTCCAAAGGAATAGTAGTACGTTTATCAAGAGTAGAGATAGCCCCATCAACCTTGGGGATCTTTTCCCAAAACTCCAATCTAACTTCTGGCAAAGGATACAATTTTTTAAACCTTGAAGAAAGAATAAAAGAAGTACCAGGCATATTCCATTCCTTAGAAATCTTATCAGAAATAGCATCAGGAACTGGAAAAACCTCTGGAATAACCACAGGAGGTTTATAAACAGAATTTAAACGTTTACTAGTTTTAATATCAAGAGGACTAGCTTCCTCCATATCCAATGTAATCAACACTTCTTTTAACAAAGAACGAATATACTTCAATTTAAATAAATAAGAGGATTTGTCAGTGTCAATATCTGAGGAAGGATCTTCTGAATCAGATAGATCCTCATCAGAGAAGGATAATTCAGTATGTTGCTGGTCATCTGAAATTTCATCAACCTTATGAGAAGTTTTAAAAGACCTTTTACGTTTATTAGATGGCAGACAAAGCCTTCTGAATAGAATCAGAAATAAATTCTTTTAAATTTACAGGTATATCTTGTGCATTAGATGTTGAGGGAACAGCAACAGGTAATGAACTACTACTGATGGATACATTCTCTGCATATAAAAGTTTATCATGACAACTATTACAAACCACAGCTATTGGTATAACCTCCACAAGTTTACAACAAATGCACTTAGCTTTTTTAGAACTGTTATTAGGCCGCAGGGTTCCAACAGTGATTTCTGAGACAGGATCAGATTGAGACATCTTGCAAATGTAAGAGAAAAAAACATATAAAGCAAATTATTAATTTCCTTATATGGCAGTTTCAGGAATGGGGAAAAATGTAAACAGCATAACCCTCTGACATAGAAAAAGGCAGGAGGCAAAAAAGAATGGGGTCTTAAATAATGAAAATATTTGGCGCCAAGTATGACGCACAACAAACAGAAAAAATATTTTTTGCCGCCAAAAATGTCCGGAAACGACACATAGATGACGCAACCTTGTGAAAGGACCTGGCGTCAACTAAGACGCCGAAAATGACGAATTTGCATCAACGAACGTAACTTTGCACCAAAAAAATCTTGCGGCAAGAATGACACAAACTTTAGCATTTTGCGCCCTCGCGAGCCTAATTCTGCCCGCAAATTTGAAAAATGACAGTCAATTGAAAAAAGACTACACCCCAGGTAAGAAATACATTTTCCATAAAAAATGCTTTTCCCAGATATGAAACTGACAGTCTGCAAAAGGAAATATACTGAAACCTGAATCATGGCAAATATAAGTACAATACATATATTTAAAACTTTATATAAATACATAAAGTGCCAAACCATAGCTGAGAGAGTCTTAAGTAATAAAAACATACTTGCCTGAAGACACCCATCCACATATAGCAGATAACCTTTTCAGTACTGGTTTGGCTATCAGTAGAGGTAATGGAATATGAGAGTATATCGTCGATCTGAAAAGGGAGGTAGGAGATGAATCTCTACGACCGATAACAGAGAACCTATGAAATAGATCCCCGTGAGGAAAACCATTGCATTCAATAGGTGATACTCCCTTCACATCCCTCTGACATTCACTGTACTCTGAGAGGAACCGGGCTTGAAAATGCTGAGAAGCGCATATCAACGTAGAAATCTTAGCACAAACTTACTTCACTACCTCCATAGGAGGCAAAGTTTGTAAAACTGAATTGTGGGTGTGGTGAGGGGTGTATTTATAGGCATTTTGAGGTTTGGGAAACTTTGCCCCTCCTGGTAGGATTGTATATCCTATACGTCACTAGCTCATGGACTCTTGCCAATTACATGACAGAAATATGGTTAACGCATGTGCACTTCTAATACGCTGCACAGGTACAGTAAAACGCAATACTGAAAAACCCAAGTCCTACAAATCACAGAGATATTTACTTCTTCTGTATTAAAAGCAATAACTGATCACACAGAATGATAATAAAAGTTAAGCTTGTTCATAAAGAACTACCCATCAAAATGTCAGTTGTTCCTTAAATAACTTAAAGGGATAGAAAGGTCAAAAATGAAAATGAAATGTTAAATTTTAAACATTGCAGTAGCACCATTGAATTCAGGATACAATACAGTGCTAAGTAAAGATAGTAGTAAATACAAGGAACTTTATAGCAATAGAACTGCCCACCGTTAAATGTTCTAATTGTTTCAGGAAATGCTGTTTGAGATTAATTATTGGTTCATTTGAAAGGTGAGTGAGACACAGCATAAGAGGTTAATTTTGACTCTGTTGTAATAAGTAATTTTAAAGGGATAGAAAGGTAAAAAATGAAATATGCATGGCTGCATTTCAATTTGAAATAGAAGCATTTTTGCAATATATTTGCATTAGCAAAAATACTTCTAATAATAGTTATTACTGTTTTTCCTAAGGCATACGCGCATATCCTGGGAGGGCCAGTTCAGCAGAATTCAAACACCACACTTTCTCAGAGAGTCAGCGGTGGCTTGTATGACACAAATGACCTCTTCAGAAACAATACACACCACTGCCAGATATCTGAGCAAGCATGGTGTTTGAATACAGGCTACAGGATATGTACGTATGCTGCTGAAAAACAGTAATCACTTTTATAAGAAGGATTTTTGCTAACAGAAGTATATTGCAAAATTGCCTATATTTCAAATTGAAATGCACCCCAGCATATTTCAATTTGAACCTATCTTTTCCTTTAAAATGACTTATTACAACAAAGTCAAAATTAACCTCTAATGTTATGTCTCTCTCACCTTTCAAATTAACCAATAATTAATCTCAAAAAGCATTTCTTGAAACATTTAGAACATTTAATGGTGGGCATTCTTTAGTTCCTTGTATTAACTACTATCTTTACTTAGCACTGTATTGTGTCCTGAAATCAATGGTGCTACTGCATTTTTTTTTAAAATTTAAAATAATCACAGGCAATTCCTAGAAATGTTTGAAATCGAAGGGCTAAAACTCAAGCTAGAGAAATGCACATCTAGTGTAATGCCCTCTTTCCTTCGATAATGTTTTTTAGAAAATGTGACAACATCTGGTTTGCGTCTAACCAAATATAAATTAAAATGGGAGATGTAATACCTTTTATAGCTTAATTGATACTTTAATTATGTGTTTAACCCTTCTGTGGAGTTAAACACATAAAGTAGCAGGGTCGCTAGTGATAAAATTGCATGCTATAACAAATTAGAGCATGTCATTTTTCCATTACAGTGGCCATTTATGTATTTCCACTCATCCCCCGAATACTCAATATCATCATGTTTTTTTTCTTGCTCTTATCTAATTCATCAAATTAAAAAAATAAAAATAAAACAAAAATCTGGAGACAGTTCACCTCACATTTATTTCATAATAATATATGAATTGGCACTTTTCCATTAACAGACGGCCACCCTGTTGGTGAATACAGAATGTCAGCAGGTGGCGCTATAGAGTTTTGGTCCGTTAATGGAAAAGTGCCATTATCCCGGATGCTTGATTCTCTTTCTCTGCATTGTTCTTGCTGCTCTTACGCTTTTCACACTTAGCGGGGCACTCCGCAGATCCTCTGGCATCCATCCCAAGTAAAACTTGAGGAAAGAAGTTTACAAGGGGGCTCCCTAGGCTGAGGGAAAAAAGATGGGTGAATTTCTTCACCCATAATGGGTACTTTTCCATTAACAAATCAAAACTCTATAGCATAGCGCCATCTGCTGGCATTCACCAACAGAGTGTATTCACCAACAGTGTGTAGTAGTTATATGATATAACTGTAAAACTAATATGAAAAGTTATCTAGATGTCTTCATCTAGCTGTAAATATTAAGAATGAGTCTTTATGTAGAAACTAGAATTTACTAAACATAAGGCCTTCATAAAGGTTTAACTTACAGATAACCTAGAGAGCTCTAAAGATAAGATCCTAGCACCACACACACACACAAACAGGGCTTACAGTATTATTAAAATCTATCTAAAAGTTCAAACAGCAGTGCAACACCCCCTTGTGCACCAGACCCTCTTGGAATACTCCTTCCCTTCAGAACAATTATAGCTAATCTTGGATCACATGGTGACTACTGCATCATTGAATATGGCAACTTTTAGGAATAGAAAACCTTCTGATCACTTGTCACGGGGCACACAAATGGACTAACACAATAGTGACCAAGAAATAAATTGTACTTATAGGAGAATGTAGCAGATTAATGAGAAAATGACAAGATAACTAAAAAGAACAACAGAATAATGGAAAGTAATGACAGTAGAGAAGAGAGTAAAGGAAAAAGGCATGAATTATGGGGTGATTTCCGAGCAATCAGTAGCAGACTGGAAAGAGAGTGCATTTCTTGTCAAGCATAGATGAAAAAGATGTAGTACTGTCTACTTCATATGTTAATAATACTTGTGTTAAGATGTATTAATGAGAACCATACCTCCTCTGGCAAGCTGACAACCAAGCCATGGTCAGTCTGTCCAACTAGCACTTGCAAAAAATATTCACTGCATGCAGCCAGGACTGCCCGATGGGCCCGGAACTCTTTCCCTTCCACTACTAAAGTGACGTCACAGAGAATGTCCTGCTTCCACTGGTCACTGAGGCACTGAAGAATGTTAGTACAATGTACTGTTGACTCATAGACGTACATGGGGGATTCAGTCTTCTCATCTACCGACATTCCGTTCAAACCCTGAGAAAGAGACAAATAAATGAATAAGAGGTGACTTAAGATAACTAAGTTCAGGATACTAAAACTAATATATATATATATATATATATATATATATATATATATATATAAATATATATATATATATATATATACTGTAAAAGGGTTTATTCTGTATCTTTGAACAGCTTAAAGGGACGTGATAACTAATATTTTTTTAATTTATTTTTTTAATGATTCAAATAGAGCATACAATCTTAAATAACTTTCCAATTTACTTCCCTTGTCAAATATGCTTTAATCTCTTGGTATGGAGCAATAATACACTACTGTGAGCTAGCTGAACACACCGGGTGAGCACAGGAGACATACATGTGCAGCCACCATTTAGCAGCAAGCACCTGCTCTTTTCAGCAAAGAATACCAAGAGAAGGAAGTAAATTAGATAACTGTTGTAAATAGGATAATTGTTTATAAGTGTTTTATTTATCTGGATCAAGAAAGAAACATTTTGGGTTTCATGTCACTTTAATTATGAAAAATTACACATTTTACTTCTCTAAATAATGGTTAAAACAGAATATATTGGGACAATAAAATATAAAAGGTACCTTTTAGGAAAAAGGAAGAATGTGCAAACATAGTCCAACTAATATCTCAATCAAAACCAAGGAATTTGGCATGCAAATAAAGAAATGTAATATTTGCATTTGTATATTCTTACTACATAGCCCGAAGTCTCAACAGTTTCATCATAGATATAACAACAACAAAGCTCCTCTGTGAATCAAAAAATACCTGTCCAGGTAAGAACCGTTTATTTGTTTTGTGGTAGGGAGGGGTTAGATGCGCACACGTTTATTCTTATTTCACTTTTTTTTAATCTGAAGCCATATTTTAATATTTGTATGTATTTACATTAAATAGGCAAACATAAAAAAAACAGCCCCAGCACAAGCTTAAAGGTAACATTCCTTTCATTCAATTACACATTTGTCAAGAACTAATATCAGTGAAAGGTTTTATTAAAGGGACATTAAACACTAAATAAATCCTAGATAGAATGATACAGTCAAAGAAAAAAAAAAAGTCTGTGAATAACATGTAGATGTATTTTTTAAAGTTTCATTAGCTGTTTAAATATTGACAAAATAAGTGTAAAGTTTTAGTGTCTATAAAACAATGGGAGCTGCCATGTTGTAACTTAGGTTACCTTCTCTGCTGTGGCCAATTAGGGACAGTTATAAATAGGTCACTAGAGTGTGCAGCCAATGGCTGTGTGGAATATAACAGAGTTCTGCACTTCCACTTCTAACAGGAACTGAACAGCTCACAATTTCAGAATGGAATAACAGGAAAAGGGGACAAAATAACAAATGATTGTATATTGCAGTTTTTTTTTAATATATATACAATTTATCCTTTTATATTACCATCTCAAAGTGTTTAATGTCCCTTTAAATACAGGTGACCTCTAGTTATTAAAAAGCAAGTATTTAGGAATCATACCTAAATTTATAATGTTTCCATGGTAACTAAACACTTCAGAAGATTCTGAAAGCTCTATTATCATCTCTGGAGAAATCAGATGGTGAATTTATAAGTCTATTCTCAAGCATTATGTGTTTAGTAGCAAATTGTGCCATTACAGTTACGTGAAAATAATGTGAACAATAGTAAAAACACACACCAAGTTTATATATATATATATATATATACACACACACACACACATATATACATACACACACATATATATATATATATATATATATACACACACACAGAGAGAGAGACACATACACACACAAACACACATATACACTTATATACACACACACATATATATATATATATATATATATATATACATATACACACACACACACACATATATATATATACACACATTATATGTGTATATATATATATATATATATATATATATATATATATACACATATACACACACACACATATATATATATATATATATACACACATACGTGTATACAGCACGATTTAGGGTTAATAGCAATTGAATTCTTTTTAAATCACTACAGTGATTATGAACCAGCAACTAAAACATTTCTATTGAGTGCTATTGAATACCTTTTAACACACAATTTTTTTCTGTTTGGGGGGGGAATTCTTTCTCCAAAGACGTGGAACAGCTATGGGGGCAAAGTTTGCCCCCTCTTACGCCAACCTTTTTATGGGTTGGTGGGAGCTGTTCCACGTCTTTGGAGATAGAAACCCCTTCAAGGATAAAGGGATACATTTTTTCAGATACATAGATGATCTGCTTTTTATTTTTGAGGGAGAAACATCAGAAGTAGAAGGATTTTGTGCTTATCTCAACCATAATAATTGTGGGTTGAAATTTGTGGGAGAACACAGTCCAATGTCTATCCATTTTTTGGATCTAGAACTAAAGGCAGACCTGACAAATGAAAGCATTGTTACCATCCTATATAGGAAGCCAACAGCGGGCAATACTACACTACAATTTAATTCATGTCATCCAAAACATGTTCTAAAGGGTATCCCTAGGGGAGAGTTTATTAGAGCAAGGAGAAATTGCTCAACTGAGGCAGACTTTTTAAAACAATGTGATACTATAACTGAAAGGTTAAAACATAGAGGTTATAATAGGATATGCTAAAGAAAGCCAGGGAGGATGTACAGTTAAAAGCAAGAGAGGATTTGTTAACTTACAAAGTGAAACCTACAAATTTTAAAGATAAGAATAAACCTAGGTTTATTACTACTTACAGTAAAGATTTTAATAGCATCCAAAGGATTGTAAAAGAAACTATCCCCATCGTGCACTCAGATCCAATTCTTAAAGAAATAACGAGTGAAGGAATTGATATAGTATCTAGGAGAGGTAAAACTCTGTCCAATTATCTTTCTCCTTCTGATCTCCCAACCAAAACCAATAGATGCTGGTTAAAAGGAAGGAATGGTTTTTATAAATGCAGAAAAAATGTTTGCAAAACTTGCCATCATGTAACTGAAGGAGACAATTTTGTCTCAAGTACCACACAACAAAATTTCAATATTAATTACTATATAAATTGCTCAACAACACACGTAGTGTACTTACTTACATGTCAACTATGTAAGATTCAATACGTAGGAAAAACAAAACGTAGTATTAAAGATAGATTTCTTCAACACCTGAGATCCATTGAGGATGATGAATCAGATACTCCGGTATCTAGACATTTTAAAAATTATCACACTGCTGATGCATCACTACTAAAAATCCAGGGTATTGATCATGTCCCCGTGTGGAAAAGGGGAGGAGACAGAGAGGATAAATTAAATAAACGTGAGGTATTCTGGATTTTTAAACTCAGAACTAGCAGCCCCCAAGGTTTAAACATGAGGAGAGATCTAGATTTATTTGTGAATTGAATAAAAATGTAATATCTGTGTCTATTTTATTACATTTCCTCTTTTCTCATAGCTAAATGTTTAAACTAACAGTAGTTAAATAACAAACAAAGATGCAAAACAAATATCTAAGAAACACATTACCATAGTTAAAATACAGAAATATTCACTTATTTAAGAGAAAAATCTTACTGAATACAGTCTAAGGTAATTGTGTACATTAATACATAAAAAGTATATAAGTATAGGATATTTAGGATTTAATTTGCAGGATGTTACACAATGTTGAGAAAAGATTGACTGTCCCTTTAACAAATCTGTTATAAAGTCTGTATGACCAGGACCTCACACAAGCAGTGACCAAGTGCGCAACCGCACGAAACATGTCTGCATGAGGTCCTGATCTTTGCAACATTGTGTCTTATTTTATCTATAGTGCTTAGTTATACAGCCTATGTGGCTGTTATATGTTTTTACCCTGTATTTACAAATAAAACTGAACTTTTACTTTAACAAGGAGTACCTTGCGCTTTTCTAACACTCTGCCTACCATTGGATACCTATATATATATATATACATACACACACACACATATATATATATAAATAGCATCATTCTAATTTAACAAATACGCAGAAAAACACTAAAACAGTGATAACTTTTACTAGACGCATTTTGCCAATATTTGTATATTGCAAATAAGTTTCTATTCAGACTATGTGCATTTAATCTTTGACTGCAATGTCCCTTTAATAAAGACAAATTCTGTCAATGTAATTACTGAACATCAGGAAAGCACACAACTATTGGATGTGGGAACATTTTATCCAGGGACCTTAAAAGTTACTGAAGCAACCAAGGTGCACTTATTTTTGTTATAAAAATACCAGCCACAGTAACTGGGAATCATTTTTAAAAGTTGATGTTATACTCATAAAGTAATTATGGGTTTATAACATTCATTGTCAAATTTAGTGTTTCTATTTTTATTCTGTTATGAAATTGGTCTAGACCTCAATATTAGCAGCCATGACAATAATATACTAGCTAGATGGCACAATACATTTCAGAAAAATCAAGTGACCATATGAAATGTGAACTAAGTTTACAGACTTGACGAAATGCGTTAGATAATTTTTTTTATATGCTTCTATTGATAATATCTGTTACTGTAGATAAACATACATTGGGGAGACAGATTTTTATTTTATCATTTAAAAATGAGTTTCCCAAGTCTTTAAAAGGATTATATATTTTATCTGACCATTTTAATGAATTCACTGAATGTTGGGGTGTAGGGAAATAAAACACAAACCAAATGATGTGGCACTATGATTAAAGTAAAATGAGTAAAGGTATAGGGGGGATCCTTGAGCTAGTATTTCCAATCCATTTAAACCCATGAATACATGAGACACTGTACCCTAGAAAAGTAAATTACTCATTCTATTATCTTTTTGTGTGTAATGAAAGAGTAGAATGAGAAAAACAAACTATTGGTTATGGTCTGTCAACATCAACGATAAGAAGCTTCATCAAATAGTTAATAGAAACAGAGAAGCATGTATTTAATGTAAATGTATGAAGATGCTTCTTTGTTGGTATTTTTTTTTAAACAATAGAAAATCAATATGAAACAGGACATAAAATCCATTCTTTTTATATATGCATAATATATATCAGCATTTAAACAGTACAGTGCAAAAGGTCTGCATATAAAACAAATTATGCTTACCTGATAATTTTCTTTTCTTCCGACGGGAAGAGTCCACAGCTGCATTCATTACTTTTGGGAATTCAGAACCTGGCCACCAGGAGGAGGCAAAGACACCCCAGTCAAAGGCTTCAAATACCTCCCCCACTTCCCTCATCCCCAGTCATTCTGCCAAGGGAACAAGGAACAGTAGGCAAAATATCAGGGTGAAAAAAAAAAAAAGGTGCCAGAAGAACAAAAATGTACTGCCGCCTCACAGATAAAACACGGGCGGGAGCTTTGGACTCTTCCCGTCAGAAGAAAAGAAAATGATCAGGTAAGCATAATTTATGTTTTTTTTCTTAAACGGGAAGAGTCCACATCTGCATTCATTACTTTTGGGGAAACAACACCCAAGCTAGAGGACACTGAATGCAAACAAAAGGTGGGTACAAAAATGCGGCCCCTTCGAAAGGCAACACAGCCTGAAATTACCCAAAACCCTATAAAAACTATAGATGACAAAGGAAAATAACGGAAGCCCAGGTAACTTCCCATCAGTTACACAACCTGCAAAGCCGTGCTAGAGACCACTCAGACCTAGAGTCTGCTGAGCACAAGAGCCTAGGAGAAGCCAGCCCTGCGGCTCTCGACTTCCACGAAGGAAACCCCTGACCTAAAGGTCAAAAAAACCTCTACCTCCGAGAGGGAGAATAGAGGACCCTATAAGAGATCCAAAAGACCATCCAACATGGACTCAAATCAAACAGAGCAACCCAAGGTTGCCACAGTACCATTGCCCAGGGAGATGAACTCCCTAGAAGGACAAGGACCTGAAAGAGAATTCCATACTCCATACCACATATGGTGCTCCATAAAACCGCAAGTCCTCTATTGCTTCATAGTCAAGTCTTAAACCGTCAGGCTAGACAAACATAGACAAGCAGAGACAGGATAACTGTCCTAGCAGCTAAAAAGAGCTCTCCAAGAGAATACAGAGCCACCTGCAAACAAGAACTCACGATGACCAACATCCAGACAGCAAAGCTGACCCTAAGCTAACGTGGGACTCAACCCAACGAATAGCGCAGAAAAAACTTGACGACAGCTCTCAACCCGAAAATACCGGGCTCCAAGGAGCAACCCATCCCAGCAGCAGACGCCACCAGTAGAAAGATGGACACCATAGACCTTGAACCAAAAAGGAGGACAGACTCAATAAAAGTAAACGGTCAACACTGCATAGAGCAGACCGATGCCCGACCTTCCCTAAAGGGTAACGGTCCTACACAAAAGGCTAGAAAAGAACGAACGAAGACAAGAGTCCCAGACCTCTGGAAGAAAAGGATGGATCTATGAGGAAACAAAACCCCCGAGTAGAATTCTGACTACTACTAAAACTGGCATGCCACCATGAGTCAAGACAGGAACTTCGTGCTTGGGTCCGAAAACCCCTAACACTGCTGCCTTCCATAAGAAGGTACACTCCCCAAAGGAAGAAAGTACTCTGACCCTCAGCATCCTAATACCAGAATCCAGCCTATAGCAGGAGCCTTACCTGGGCTCAAACCCACAACCTCATGCTTCGGGAACGGTGGAGCTAATCACTATTCCACATCTCCCTTTCCGAGATTCTGAGGATGCATGGAAGGGAAAAACACCCTACAAGGCAAGAAAAAACAAGGACCCACAAGCCTTCACCGATACTGAGGTACCTCCAAATCAAGGAAAACACACAAGAACCCATGCCCCACCCTAGGTGTGAACAGGAACTAAAGCAATGGTAACCCCCTACCAATAGAGGCAAGACCCTTTGGCCAATATCGTCAGCCCAGCTGATACAACAACTGGTGTCCACAAGGAAGCATCAGATGTCCCAGCAGACCAGTAGGGACCCGTCAGACCTCAAACTTAAGCCTCAGGCAGATATGAGTTTCCCATGAGAAACAGAACCCCACCCCTTTCAAAGGGACACCAAATCCTAAGGGGTTAAGCAGAACCGTCCATGCCTATTCCAGGCAAGAGACATGGCCCCAAGCCAGAGTCCTCAAAGACGGAACCGATCGAAAGAAACCCTAAAGAACCCCTAAGCTGCCTGCTATGTTAGGAGTGCGCCCAAGACAGAGCCTTCCACCATCTAAAGTCCTTAGACTTAAAGTACCTAGCAACAGCCTCAAACTCAAGAGTCTTAAAAAACTCCTGACCAGTTTAAGAAATTGGCAACCAGTAACCCTGGATCGCAAGGTAATCCTTTGTAGACAGTCTTAACTACCTGTCCACACGCTGGGGAAGATAAATGGTCATTTTTCTGACCTCAGAAAGGAGAAAGTCTGTAACTGACCTTGGACCTCCTAACCTCAAGCTCGAAGGCTAGGACTGCAATAAGGTCGAAGGATAGCACCCGAGTGTCTAAAGATCATGGATGACAAAAGCGTAGTTCTTATATTGAGAAGACAACAGTCTCCAGAGATCCTTGCAGGATCGGTCTCCCGAAATCCTGGAAACAGGAATAATACTGGGAGCCTCGCAGCTCCTGGTAGAAAAGGCAGGGTGACCCCTGCACTCCACGTACTAGAGCAAACAAAACACTGATCAAAGAAAGAAGGACATGCCCGCACTTCCAGAACAGATCAAGATCTAACCTCCCCAAATGGGAAGGAAAGAGACTCCGCCACTGCAAAAGTAATGCGACAAGGCTACAGGAGTCAACATCTGGAAGAAACCGCAAGTGAAGACGCAAAACGTCCACCACCCGGAATACTAGACCACCGGAGGACATACACCATTCCAAACTCCAAAGGAATGGAAAAACTATGGTTCAGAGTCTCCAGGGACCTTTAGGAAGCACAATGATGTCTGAAAGAGTTGGACACGTATACTAAACAAATTGCCAGAAAAGGCCAACTTAGATCGGAGCTTACAACCTTCCCCATACTTTGTAGTAGGATCCGAGCCCGGAGACCATATCAATAGGCCAAAGTGAAAATCAGAATCCGACAGGATAATTCAGCACCACGAGGGTGACATGAACCCAAGTAACAGCAGAAGGTGCCATACCAGTACCTGCCTGAGACAATGACACTCCAGAACTGTCTAAGGTCCAAGAAAAATCGTCCCGAAGGTTTGATAATATGAAGTAGAACCATAACTTCATTCTCATCAAAGTGCACAACTTCAAAGGAAGTGCCCACACAACCACAAAATCGCAAGTATCGGTTCCAGAGAAGAACGTTCCCAAAACGGAAATTATATCAGACGTGAGCTTATTAAAAACAAATCCTATCCGGATTAAAATTAAAATAAGGCAGCATACGTGGGTGAACGCCCAAGGTGAATGTATAAGCAAACAGGACCAGCCCATCAGAGGCCCCATTCACCCAAGCTCAGAACTGGAACCGAAACATAAAAGAAAGAAAGCAAAAACAGAGACGACAAGGAGATTAGCTTCATCCCCAAAAGTCTAACCCAACTTGCCATCCAGCATCTAAGGCCTCAGATTCCTCGGCCCACTAGGACTGGAATCCTCCAGCACCGCCAAAACATGCCTTAGTAGGACACAACGACGTGCCAGCTTATAACGGAAGGCAAAATTATCCTTCGTCGAATCGATAAACGACCCCGGCCCTGAGGTTGGGGCCCTGAAGCCTCAGAGGCCAACGCTTCCAAAAAGGGCAAACTGAATCAGGCGATCCCACGTCCGATGGGCCTTGGTTCACAGAACACGGACAGTATCTTAAAAATATTTCACTTGGGAGATATAAATGAGCCAGTGCCATAGATGTGGCCATGCGAAACCGTGCTGTAACCTCTGGAGGAAACAAGCCACCTTCCAGAGAACGAGTGAAGGCCATAGGGACATCTGCTTGCGTAGCAAGGGACGGATCTGGGGCACGCGCCTCACAGGAAAACAGAATTTATGTTTACCTGATAAATTACTTTCTCCAACGGTGTGTCCGGTCCACGGCGTCATCCTTACTTGTGGGATATTCTCTTCCCCAACAGGAAATGGCAAAGAGCCCAGCAAAGCTGGTCACATGATCCCTCCTAGGCTCCGCCTACCCCAGTCATTCGACCGACGTTAAGGAGGAATATTTGCATAGGAGAAACCATATGATACCGTGGTGACTGTAGTTAAAGAAAATAAATTATCAGACCTGATTAAAAAACCAGGGCGGGCCGTGGACCGGACACACCGTTGGAGAAAGTAATTTATCAGGTAAACATAAATTCTGTTTTCTCCAACATAGGTGTGTCCGGTCCACGGCGTCATCCTTACTTGTGGGAACCAATACCAAAGCTTTAGGACACGGATGAAGGGAGGGAGCAAATCAGGTCACCTAAATGGAAGGCACCACGGCTTGCAAAACCTTTCTCCCAAAAATAGCCTCAGAAGAAGCAAAAGTATCAAACTTGTAAAATTTGGTAAAAGTGTGCAGTGAAGACCAAGTCGCTGCCCTACATATCTGATCAACAGAAGCCTCGTTCTTGAAGGCCCATGTGGAAGCCACAGCCCTAGTGGAAGGAGCTGTGATCCTTTCAGGAGGCTGCCGTCCGGCAGTCTCGTAAGCCAATCTGATGATGCTTTTAATCCAAAAAGAGAGAGAGGTAGAAGTTGCTTTTTGACCTCTCCTTTTACCAGAATAAACAACAAACAAGGAAGATGTTTGTCTAAAATCCTTTGTAGCATCTAAATAGAATTTTAGAGCGCGAACAACATCCAAATTGTGCAACAAACGTTCCTTCTTCGAAACTGGTTTCGGACACAGAGAAGGCACGACTATCTCCTGGTTAACGTTTTTGTTAGAAACAACTTTTGGAAGAAAACCAGGTTAGTACGTAAAACCACCTTATCTGCATGGAACACCAGATAAGGAGGAGAACACTGCAGAGCAGATAATTCTGAAACTCTTCTAGCAGAAGAAATTGCAACCAAAAACAAAACTTTCCAAGATAATAACTTAATATCAACGGAATGTAAGGGTTCAAACGGAACCCCCTGAAGAACTGAAAGAACTAAGTTGAGACTCCAAGGAGGAGTCAAAGGTTTGTAAACAGGCTTGATTCTAACCAGAGCCTGAACAAAGGCTTGAACATCTGGCACAGCTGCCAGCTTTTTGTGAAGTAACACAGACAAGGCAGAAATCTGTCCCATCAAGGAACTTGCAGATAATCCTTTTTCCAATCCTTCTCGAAGGAAGGATAGACTCTTAGGAATCTTAACCTTGTCCCAAGGGAATCCTTTAGATTCACACCAACAGATATATTTTTTCCAAATTTTGTGGTAAATTTTTCTAGTTACAGGCTTTCTGGCCTGAACAAGAGTATCAATAACAGAATCTGAGAACCCTCGCTTTGATAAGATCAAGCGTTCAGTCTCCAAGCAGTCAGCTGGAGTGGGACCAGATTCGGATGTTCGAACGGACCTTGAACAAGAAGGTCTCGTCTCAAAGGTAGCTTCCATGGTGGAGCCGATGACATATTCACCAGATCTGCATACCAAGTCCTGCGTGGCCACGCAGGAGCTATCAAGATCACCGACGCCCTCTCCTGATTGATCCTGGCTACCAGCCTGGGGATGAGAGGAAACGGCGGGAATACATAGGCTAGTTTGAAGGTCCAAGGTGCTACTAGTGCATCTACTAGAGTCGCCTTGGGATCCCTGGATCTGGACCCGTAGCAAGGAACCTTGAAGTTCTGACGAGAGGCCATCAGATCCATGTCTGGAATGCCCCACAGTTGAGTGATTTGGGCAAAGATATCCGGATGGAGTTCCCACTCCCCCGGATGCAATGTCTGACGACTCAGAAAATCCGCTTCCCAATTTTCCACTCCTGGGATGTGGATTGCAGACAGGTGGCAGGAGCGAGTCTCCGCCCATTGAATGATTCTGGTCACTTCTTCCATCGCCAGGGAACTCCTTGTTCCCCCCTGATGGTTGATGTACGCAACAGTCGTCATGTTGTCCCGTATGAACTTGGCCCTCGCTAGCTGAGGCCAAGCCTTGAGAGCATTGAATATCGCTCTCAGTTCCAGAATATTTATCGGTAGAAGAGATTCTTCCCGAGACCAAAGACCCTGAGCTTTCAGGGATCCCCAGACCGCGCCCCAGCCCATCAGACTGGCGTCGGTCGTGACAATGACCCACTCTGGTCTGCGGGAGGTCACCCCTTGTGACAGGTTGTCCAGGGACAGCCACCAACGGAGTGAGTCTCTGGTCCTCTGATTTACTTGTATCTTCGGAGACAAGTCTGTATAGTCCCCATTCCACTGACTGAGCATACACAGTTGTAATGGTCTTAGATGAATGCGCGCAAAAGGAACTATGTCCATTGCCGCTACCATCAAACCTATCACTTCCATGCACTGCGCTATGGAAGGAAGAGGAACGGAATGAAGTATCCGACAAGAGTTTAGAAGTTTTGTTTTTCTGGTCTCTGTCAGAAAAATCCTCATTTCTAAGGAGTCTATTATTGTTCCCAAGAAGGGAACTCTTGTCGACGGAGATAGAGAACTCTTTTCCACGTTCACTTTCCATCCGTGAGATCTGAGAAAGGCCAGGACTATGTCCGTGTGAGCCTTTGCTTGAGGAAGGGACGACGCTTGAATCAGAATGTCGTCCAAGTAAGGTACTACAGCAATGCCCCTTGGTCTTAGCACCGCCAGAAGGGACCCTAGTACCTTTGAGAAAATCCTTGGAGCAGTGGCTAATCCGAAAGGAAGCGCCACGAACTGGTAATGCTTGTCCAAGAATGCGAACCTTAGGAACCGATGATGTTCCTTGTGGACAGGAATATGTAGATACGCATCCTTTAAATCCACCGTGGTCAAGAATTGACCCTCCTGGATGGAAGGATTGTTCGAATGGTTTCCATTTTGGACGATGGAACCTTGAGAAACTTGTTTAGGATCTTGAGATCTAAGATTGGTCTGAACGTTCCCTCTTTTTTGGGAACTACGAACAGATTGGAGTAGAACCCCATCCCTCGTTCTCTTAATGGAACAGGATGAATCACTTCCAGAAGATAACCTTGGGAGACTATTTCTAGCGCCCAAGGATCCAGAACATCTCTTGCCCAAGCCTGAGTGAAGAGAGAGAGTCTGCCCCCCACCAAATCCGGTCCCGGATCGGGGGCCCGCATCTCATGCTGTCTTGGGAGCAGTGGCAGGTTTCTTGGCCTGCTTTCCTTTGTTCCAGCCTTGCATAGGTCTCCAGGCTGGATTGGCTTGAGAAGTATTACCTTCCTGCTTAGAGGACGTAGCACTTGGGGCTGGTCCGTTTCTGCGAAAGGGATGAAAATTAGGTTTATTTTTGGCCTTGAAAGACCTATCCTGAGGAAGGGCGTGGCCCTTGCCCCCAGTGATATCAGAGAAAATCTCTTTCAAGTCAGGGCCAAACAGTGTTTTCCCCTTGAAAGGAATGTCAAGCAATTTGTTCTTGGAAGACGCATCCGCTGACCAAGATTTTAACCAAAGCGCTCTGCGCGCCACAATAGCAAACCCAGAATTTTTCGCCGCTAACCTAGCCAATTGCAAGGTGGCGTCTAGGGTGAAAGAATTAGCCAATTTAAGAGCACGAATTCTGTCCATAATCTCCTCATAAGAAGAAGAATTACTAATAAACGCCTTTTCTAGCTCATCGAACCAGAAACACGCGGCTGTAGTGACAGGGACAATGCATGCAATTGGTTGTAGAAGGTAACCTTGCTGAACAAACATCTTTTTTAGCAAACCTTCTAATTTTTTATCCATAGGATCTTGGAAAGCACAACTATCTTCTATGGGTATAGTGGCGCGCTTGTTTAGAGTAGAAACCGCCCCCTCGACCTTGGGGACTGTCTGCCATAAGTCCTTTCTGGGGTCGACTATAGGAAACAATTTTTTAAATATGGGGGGAGGTACGAAAGGTATACCGGGCCTGTCCCATTCTTTATTAACAATGTACGCCACCCGCTTGGATATAGGAAAAGCTTCGGGGGGCCCCGGGGCCTCTAGGAACTTGTCCATTTTACATAGTGTTTCTGGAATGACCAGATAATCACAATCATCCAAATTGGATAACACCTCCTTAAGCAGAGCGCGGAGATGTTCCAACTTAAATTTAAAAGTAATCACATCAGGTTCAGCTTGTTGAGAAATTTTTCCTGAATCTGAAATTTCTCCCTCAGACAAAACCTCCCTGGCCCCCTCAGACTGGTGTAGGGGCCCTTCAGAAACAATATCATCAGCGTCCTCATGCTCTTCAGTATTTTCTAAAACAGAGCAGTCGCGCTTTCGCTGATAAGTGGGCATATTGGCTAAAATGTTTTTGATAGAATTATCCATTACAGCCGTTAATTGTTGCATAGTAAGGAGTATTGGCGCGCTAGATGTACTAGGGGCCTCCTGTATGGGCAAGACTGGTGTAGACGAAGGAGGGGATGATGCAGTACCATGCTTACTCCCCTCACTTGAGGAATCATCTTGGGCATCATTTTTACTAAATTTTTTATGACATAAATCACATCTATTTAAATGAGAAGGAACCTTGGCTTCCCCACAGTCAGAACACAATCTATCTGGTAGTTCAGACATGTTAAACAGGCATAAACTTGATAACAAAGCACAAAAAACGTTTTAAAATAAAACCGTTACTGTCACTTTAAATTTTAAACTGAACACACTTTATTACTGCAATTGCGAAAAAGTATGAAGGAATTCACCAAAATTTCACCACAGTGTCTTAAAGCCTTAAAAGTATTGCACACCAAATTTGGAAGCTTTAACCCTTAAAATAACGGAACCGGAGACGTTTTTATATTTAACCCCTTTACAGTCCCTGGAATCTGCTTTGCTGAGACCCAACCAAGCCCAAAGGGGAATACGATACCAAATGATGCCTTCAGAAAGACTTTTCTATGTATCAGAGCTCCACACACATGCAGCTGCATGCCATGCTGTTCTCAAAAACAAGTGCGCCATACCGGCGCGAAAATGAGGCTCTGACTATGATTAGGGAAAGCCCCTATAGAATAAAGTGTCTAAAACAGTGCCTGCCGATATTATTTTACAAAAAATACCCAGATTAAATGATTCCTCAAGGCTAAATATGTGTAAATATGATCGATTTAGCCCAGAAAATGTCTACAGTCTTAATAAACCCTTGTGAAGCCCTTATTTACTGTCTGAATAAAAATGGCTTACCGGATCCCATAGGGAAAATGACAGCTTCCAGCATTACATCGTCTTGTTAGAATGTGTCATACCTCAAGCAGCAAAAGACTGCTCACTGTTCCCCCAACTGAAGTTAATTCCGCTCAACAGTCCTGTGTGGAACAGCCATGGATTTTAGTAACGGTTGCTAAAATCATTTTCCTCATACAAACAGAAATCTTCATCTCTTTTCTGTTTCAGAGTAAATAGTACATACCAGCACTATTTTAAAATAACAAACTCTTGATTGAATAATAAAAACTACAGTTAAACACTAAAAAACTCTAAGCCATCTCCGTGGAGATGTTGCCTGTACAACGGCAAAGAGAATGACTGGGGTAGGCGGAGCCTAGGAGGGATCATGTGACCAGCTTTGCTGGGCTCTTTGCCATTTCCTGTTGGGGAAGAGAATATCCCACAAGTAAGGATGACGCCGTGGACCGGACACACCTATGTTGGAGAAATGGGATCCTCGGGGCGGATGGTTCAACACACTTTAAGGTCCCTGTTTCGGGAGAAGAGAGTACTCTAGAATGGCAATCGGAACATAACTGATGGGCATGGATAACCCGGGTCATTTCATATTCATCACAAGACGCATTCTCCGTACACCCCCAATGGCTGGGGCACTCACCAACTCCTGTGAACCAGACAACCCACGAGCAGACTCTCTCTGTTGCTACACAGTCAGCATACGGAACTGGAAAACAACGTAACCGCACCCGGTCACAAGGTGCACCGTGCTAGTCACAAAAAAGCACGCAAATCTCAAGAGATCACACCAATAGATGATAAGGCCGTTATGTTCCGAAAAGTCATGAGCCTAAGTATTACTAAACATTAGCAGATAGAACCACATAACAAACATGATTAAAGTCCCCCCTGTTCAATAACACCCTCAGGAGATATTAACCCATGATTCCTATTTTAAGATAAAAGGAGTCCCACTGGGACCCTACCTTCTTGTTAACATTACATTGACAGAATGAAATAAAATGAAACGATCTTACCGGAATCTACGCTGTAGAACAGGAACACGGCCCTTCAAGTGTGACAGATAGTAGCCTCGCTTCTGACATGGACTTGAGTGAATAAAAGAGGCAGCGAAACTAATCAGTGCCGATTGCCCAGGAGCTGTTAATATGAGTCAGGATGGTTTCACAGAAAGACTCTCCCTGCATCTCCGGACTCTAACTTTCATCTATGCTCTCACTGAGAGGCTGACAGGATTACTTAAAACTACAGTCCCATTTCGAAGAGTACTACCCTCCATAAGAGACTATTTTCAAACTTCTGACACTTCTCTGCCAACCTCCTGTGACGAAAGGCAAAGAATGACTGGGGGATGAGGGAAGTATGGGAGGTATTTGAAGCCTTTGGCTGGGGTGTCTTTGCCTCCTCCTGGTGGCTAGGTTCTGAATTTTCAAAAGTAATGAATGCAGCTGTGGACTCTTCCCGTTTAAGAAAAAAATGTAAGCTTATTTGGTTAGAAAAAAAGTTAATTGTTTTTCAGTCCCTGGAAATCTCCTTTTAAATGTACCTTATCTTACCTCCTCTTATCAGCTCAGATACAAATGAGCCACTAATGTGATAAAACAATAACTGTGTAGAATGTAGCAGAGTTAGGCTTAAAGGCATAGGAGAAACCTAATTTTTTCTATCATTAGTTAGACTATGTGATTTTAAACAACTTTCCAATTTACTTCAATTGATCTAATTTGTTTCATTCTCTTGCTATCCTTCATTGAAAGGCATACCTAGGTAGGCTCAGAAAAAGCAATTAATTACTTGGAGCTAGCTTCCGATTGTTGGCCTGATTGTTGGCTGCATACAAATGCCTCTCATTATTGGTTCACCAGATGTATTCAGCTTATTCCCAGTAGTGCATAGCTGCTCCTTCAAGAAAGAATGCCACAAGAATGAAGCAAATTTTATAATAGAAGTACATTGGTAAGTTGTTTAAAATCACGTTTTTTTAAGAGTATGCACTTCTGATTCTCATGGGAACATAACTGTCAAAATAAAATTACAAGAAAGAAAAAAAAAATAATTATGCCTACCTGATAATATCCTTTTCTTCTGTGGGAAAGAGTCCACAGCCGCATTCATTACTTATGGGAAATAAGAACCTAGCCACCAGGAGGAGGCAAACACCCACCAGCCAAAGACATAAATACTCCTCCCACTTCCCCCAGTCATTCAACCGAGTAACAAGGAACAGTGGAAGAAGCATCAAGGTGAAAGGGTGCCAGAAGATAAAAAACAACAACGCCTCAAAAATAAACGGGCGGGGGGCTGTGGACTCTTTCCCACGGAAGAAAAGGAAATTATCAGGTAAGCATAATTTATGTTTTTCTTTCTAATGGGAAAGAGTCCACAGCCGCATTCATTACTTTTGGGAGATTTATACCCAAGCCAAAGAGGACACAGAATGCCAAAACAGGAGGGTAAGAGGCGGACCCATAAAGGCACCAACCTACAAACAGATTCCCAAGAAAACAAAGTCCCAGTTCGTCCTAAACAGGGATCAACAAACATTTGGGGGGAAAAAAACAAAGTGGTCCCAGAAACACAAATCTACCAACAGTCCGAAGAACCTAGATAGAAACCAACGAATCTCAAGGACCAGCAACGTAAAAACCATGAGACAACGGGGACACGTGTCACCCAATAAACGAGGACGTGAATGAAAAAATCCCCACCCCAGTGAGCAGGGGAAAACAGACCAAGTCCAGCACCCCAGACCACAAGAAACTGAGGACGCTTCACAAGCAAGGAAAAATTTCTGTAGCCGGAGAAAAGTTTAGGAGAAGACAGGAAAAGATGATAAAAACTAGCGGTGCAAAAGAAGCCAAGTCCCCATCCGAAAACAGATACGAAACATTCCGCTCCTGCGCATCTGAAACTGCGCAGTCCAACACTACACCACTATAGGCCGCAGAGTAGCGGAACATCCTTCCTAAATCAAGCTTCTTGAACAAAGAGATCCCAAGGATCCAAGTTCCCCAAAGGGTTAGGAAAAAGACCTCACAAGGGACCCTAAAGTGCATTCTAGTGTACAAGAAACAACAGTTGCCCTGGAGACCACAGGAACCTTCTGCACGTTGAGTAGCAAAGCTAACTGTAGGTCAAAAATAGCTGAGCACCAGGACCCCGCCCCTACCCAAAAGGGAGGGAAGGACCACCAGGCACGCTTGAGAAAATCAACTAGACCCCGGGAAAAACCCCCAGAGACCTGAGGACACAATCCCTAAGGGCAAGCCCACAGGCGTCAGATAGAAAATAGCAATTAATCGCAGCTGAGTACAAACTCAAGAACTGCAGCCTGCAAGACAGACAAGTTCACCACTAGGCCGCCTAGGCTCAATAGCTTGTCAGCTGGCAAGGTAAAACAACAACAGCTGTTTCCCAACAGCAAACCTTCCGCCTGCTAGGTAGCAAAGCTAATCCAAAAGAGACAAGAGTCCCTCAGAAAAATGCGGGAGAGAGAGCACATGCCCCAGGACACCCAACCATCTACAAATGATTGAACTGGCACGGAACGCCCAAAAAGTCGACCACCAAGCCCAACCCATGCGCCGTGACAAGTCAGCAGAAGGCAGAGACAAATGGGATTTAAAAGAGACCAAACTAGGTCTAGTCCTATATACGAAAGAGGAATAGGAAAAATGGAACCCCGTCCCACAAGGCCCAGAGCCCATCCTCCGCAAAGGTATTAAACCGAAATTACCCCAGACTCCCTAAAAAAGGAGGACAAGAGGACCCGTCCTGACCCAATCCCAAATCCCAGGGGCTGAAGAGGGACATAAGGATAGGACAAAGAACTAGAGTGTCCAAACCCTAGACACTCCCCCGAGCTCCACAACAGAATCATAAGGGAGGAAACCAGATTTCCATAAGTCAGCACCGAAGGCAACGTGGCCCAAGCCGGACCACCTGGAAGGCTATCTCAACGAGGAAAAAGAACCTCGATTCCCATCCAAGAAGGACACAAGAGATACTGTGAAAAAACACCCGCAGCACGAGTCCATTAGGGGGAAAAAAAACTAATCGGTAGCCCCAAGGTACCGGACTCCCACGGGCCCAAACCCGGGAGATAAGGAGGACCAGGGCACCAGTGACAACACCGGAGAAGTCAAACCAAAATCCCCTCAGAGCCTAAAAGCTCCCAGGGGCGGAGGTAGCGAGGCATAGGCCACCTCCGCATGACAGCCTAAACTACCCGATGGCAAGGACTCTAGGAGAAACATCAACAGTAGCTCAAAAAAGGCACAACCGATGCACACGGTAAGGACTACACCCCTCGGATCAGGGATGCGAAAAGACGCGGTGGAATACCACCGGCCCGACGTCGGGTGCGGACTGACACGGGCCAGCCCAAGCGTTTCCGACATCCAGACCCAAAGGTCCCGAAGAATAGTGTAACCTTTTTTTTTTTTATAAAACAAATAACTGAACAAGAGAATCAGTAGGTCCTGCCAGGCGCAACATTCGTCACTAACAAGTAACAGGTCACACACAAAACTCCGGACAAAAATCCGGGAACAACTTCCATAGAAGAAGGTAAATCAAGCAATCCCAGAATTCCCATAGGGAAAACAGAAAGAAAAACAATCCAGACCGGATAAAAGAAAAACAAGGGCACCCGCCCAGAAGGAACTATGTCTCTGCAGGACCTGCCAAACGGAAACCGTAACCTCCAGAAAAAAGAATGGGAAAGCTCACAGTAGACCGACCGGGAGAAACACATCCCCACTAGCATATTCGAAGGACCATGCTAGACCTGAGAAGTCCTTGGACCATTAAGGAAAGGATCCCCCAATAGGTCAAAAAGTCGTCGTAAAAGGACACGCAGCCGCACAATCCTATAAAGGAATGAACAGCAAGGTGGAACAAACACCCCCGGGGGGAATATTATAGTGTAGTTCATGGTCTGAACGCCTGGAATAGGCAGACAAGCACATAACTGCAAGGCAACTTCAGGGTCCTACAAGCGAATCAGCGCCATTAAAATATCAAATCGAAAATATCCCGCCATCTCCGGGGGAAACAAACCACCCTGCACGGAGGGGACATTAACATTGGGGACCTCAAAAGTAAAAGGAGTATGCGATTGGGAAGGCGCCTCCTGAGGAGCAGAGCCCCCAGAGGCCGATGGCTTGGAAGGCCCTGTGTCCCCCGAGCCCGAGGGACCCGGCAAACTATCCAGACACGAGAGACAAGATTGGCAGACTTGCGATAACAGGGCTGGGGCACTCACCACCTTCGATGACCAGACCTCAGTGGAGCAGACTCTTTCCACCATCGTCACACAGTCAGGAATGCGGAAGGGGAAGAGAACCCACCCAGGCATAAAAACGTGCCCGGTCACCAAAAGCCTCGCAAAATTCCAAAACAAGCGCGCCCTAAAGGGCGGCAAAACTAGGCCCACAGAAAAGTTAAGCAAGTCTGAACAAAATAGGCATAACCCGAAGGTATAGTTCTAGGTCGTGTAAACACCACCAAAAGAACAAGCCAATATGTGCCACATAGGCATATGTCTCGGCCGCAGAGCCCCTATGCACATACACAAGCAGGTTGAATCACATAAGCAACATGATATAAATAAACCCTTCCCTGTTCACTAATCACTGTTCACTAATCCCCCTAAGGAGGAATTATTCCATGATTCCCAGATCGGAGCAGTAGGTACCTCAGGAAGGCCCATACTTAACTGTCATAATATCACATTACAGATAACGGAATAAAATGAAACGATCTTACCGGAATCTACGCCGTGGAACAGGAACACGGCCCTTCAAGTGTGACGAATAGTAGCATTGCCTCCGTCATAGACTTGAGAGAAGACAGCATGTAGCGAAACGAAGTTCGGCAACGCCAAGTGCTGAAAAAGGAGCTGTGAATATGAGTCAGGATGGTGTCGCAGGGGAAGCTCCCACTGCATCTCCAGACTCTCACTTTCGCCCATGCCCTCCACGAGAGACTGACAGGACTACTTAAAACTCCCGCCCCATGTCGAAGGGTAGCACCTTTCATAAGAGACATATGAAAAAGAGATAAAAGTAAAATAAATTTGAAATGAAAACTTCTGACACATCTCTGCCAACCTCCTGGGACGAAAGGCAAAGAATGACTGGGGGAAGTAGGAGGAGTATTTATGCCTTTGGCTGGTGGGTCTTTGCCTTCTCCCTTCTGGCCAGGTTCTTTTTTTCCCCATAAGTAATGAATGCGGCTGTGGACTCTTTTCCATTAGGAAGAAAAATAGAAAGACATGTAGCAAAAAATACAAAACAATAACTTTTTACTATGTATATTTTAACATCTTATAGGCAAATGCAAATGTGTTTTATATCCCTTTTTTGTGGATCTTCTTTTGCCACTTGCTAGCACCTGGCTGCATTGCCCGCTGGATTATTGGACCATAAGGATTCCCTTAAGCAAGAACTTTTATACCCCGTGAGACCAGTATTTTATTTGTACGCATTTCAAAGGATACCTTAAAGCACTTGGATACCCAGTGTCACTGGTGGTTAAATTTGTGCACACTGTGTCGGAATCAGGGGGCCCCATTCGCCTGCAGGCTTTACTTTGAAACACCTTGGCCTAACAGGATTACAAAGGAGGCTTGGTCTCCTATGCGAGCCAATCCGAAAGGAGGATTAGATCACGCCCAGGACACAGACGCTTCTCGGCTGCTAGAGAAGACGCTTACTCCGCAGATAGTGGACGGGCCGTAGCCCGGGTAAGCACGACAGGAGGATTGGAACACGCACAGGGCACAGACGCTCACAGGCTGTCAGAGAGGACGCTTACTCCGTGGATGGTGGACGGGCCGTTGCCCGGTTAAGCACGACAGCCGGTGAGTGAGTGAGTGCCTGTTTGAACTGTTATAGCTGGTTTGTTTGTTATACCGCTGCTAAGGGTCCCCCCAGGAGTGGCTTTTGCCCGGTAGTGTGACTTATGAAACGGACTACCATCCAGGCACCTGGAGTAGTATACAATATTTGTGAGTGCTTTTTTCTATGATAAATACATGGACTGCCTGGGATCTGTATCAGGCACACCGGGTATTGAAAAATACATTTTTGAACAGTTTCGTTGAAGCTTATTTCATCTACTTGCATACATATACCCGGATTCTTTAAAGGGGTAGTCCATTGGTCCAATTCTGGAACTGCAAGATTCTGCAAATCAAATTAATATATTTATATCTATATATTTAGTATAACAAGATTGTTTTCTTGCAGGTACCCCAGTGTTACTATTTTTGGCTACTTATGTTTAATAGGTGATATAATAGGTTGGGACCCCCCCCCCTTTTTCAGTTTAAATTATATCCCTTTAACACTATAAAGGTAAAACATAATAGATGTTTATTTTTAAGCAAAATATCAAATATAAGTACAGCAAGGAATCTATGGCATGATGCTAATCTATTTACACTGCAAAACCTGCAAATGCCACCCACCTCAAACTCCTACACACTTTTACCAATTAATTATCAATTACAACACAGTAAAACACAAGCTCAAAAATAAAACTGATGCAATTTAATTACACACAGGTTTTTTTTCCCCCCATTGTTCCTGGAAAATTCTATACAACACTTATTTGGATTAATAATTCATTCAGCAATAAAGTTTCAAGAAAAAGATAATTATACAGTAGAACAATTCTCACACTGATTTCTATAATTACAGATTACAGCTGTGTTAGCATTTTAAAAGGTTAGGGAGCTTTGGCAAATTGCAATGTCATACTTTTGTATATAAATCACTGGTTCTCGCAACACAGCACATAATTGGGAAAAAAGATATAAAACAGATATCACGTCGCTGTATCTTAAACCATTATGTCACTTTTTTTTGGATTGTAACATTTTTCGTCCATGCCATATGAATTGATCTCCTTTTTACTTAATCAGGTAATCACATTATTTGTACTCTGCGTATTATACATACGACTACATATCATCCTTTCCAATATAAATGGAATTATGGAGTTAAAAAAAAAAAATCTCAGCATACATTACACACCAGCATTTGGAGAGAATGTTATATTGTTTAGAAATTGTATGTATGTATATATATATATATATAATGGTTAATTAGAAAGCATATAATAAAAATATGACAGAAAGTTAAAAAAGCCTAACAAAATTATATGCTGACTTCCAGTTTAATTGAAAGTAAAGCCTTATGTGAAGTGGCCCCTTTTATGTATAACTAGTAAACCAAATATCTTTGGGTTAGTACAGAACCCAGTAAGCCTAGATTCAACCATTCAGATTTCCAGGATATGCATTACAACGTATCCTTTGATGGTAGTTAGATCCTCTATAAGACAGAATACCTAGGATAGGGTTAAAGGGATAGGATAGTCAAAATTAAACTTGCATGATTCAGATAGAGCGTGTTATTTTAAGACACTTTTAAATTCACTTCAATTTTCAAATGTTCTTCATTCTCTTGGTATCTTGTTGAAAAAGAATACGCACATATCCTACACTAGTGGGAGCTAGTTGCTGATTGGTGCCTGGACACATCTGTCTCTTGCGATTGGCTAACTAGATGTGTTCAGCTAGCTGCCAGAAGGGCAATGATGTTCCCTCAGTAATAGATAACAAGAGAATGAAGTACATTTTATAATACAAGTAAATTGGAAAGTTTTTTAAAACTGTATGTTATATTGAAATAATGAAATAAAATTTTGGGGTTTCCTGTCCCTTTAAGGAGTGAGCATATGTCTGGAATACTCTATGGCTGAAGTGTCTGCAACAATTTAGAATATTGTTACAAGCATTGTTGGAAACCCAACTGCCATATAATACTAAAGACATGTGCATGCTAATAAACCTTCCTAGGTAAGTTCTCCTGGAGGGGAGATACATTTCAACAAAGGATACAAAGAAATAACAGAATTTATGTTTACCTGATAAATTTCTTTCTCCTAAGGTGTATCCGGTCCACGGCTTCATCCTTACTTGTGGGGATATTCTCAATCCCTACAGGAAGTGGCAAAGAGAGCACACAGCAGAGCTGTCCATATAGCTCCCCTCAGGCTCCGCCCCCCCAGTCATTCGACTGACGGTTAGGAGAAAAAGGAGAACCATAGGGTGCAGTGGTGACTGTAGTTTACAAAAATAAAATTTAAACCTGACCAAATGCCAGGGTGGGCCGTGGACCGGATACACCGTAGGAGAAAGAAATTTATCAGGTAAACATAAATTCTGTTTTCTCCTATATTGGTGTATACGGTCCACGGCTTCATCCTTACTTGTGGGAACCAATACCAAAGCTTTAGGACACGGATGAAGGGAGGGAACAAGTCAGGTAACCTAAACGGAAGGCACCACTGCTTGTAAAACCTTTCTCCCAAAAATAGCCTCCGAAGAAGAAAAAGTATCGAATTTGTAAAATTTGGCAAATGTATGCAGTGAAGACCAAGTCGCTGCCTTACAGATCTGTTCAACAGAAGCCTCATTCTTGAAAGCCCATGTGGAAGCCACAGCTCTAGTAGAGTGAGCTGTAATTCGTTCAGGAGGCTGCCTTCCAGCAGTCTCATAAGCCAACCGGATGATGCTTTTCAGCCAGAAAGACAGAGAGGTCGCAGTCGCCTTTTGACCTCTCCTCTTGCCAGAATAGACGACAAACAAGGACGATGTTTGTCTGAAGTCTTTAGTTGCTTTTAAATAAAACTTCAAAGCACGAACCACATCAAGATTGTGTAACAGACGTTCCTTATTAGAAACTGGATTAGGACACAGAGAAGGAACAACTATTTCCTGGTTAATATTCTTATTGGAAACCACTTTTGGAAGAAAACCAGGCTTGGTACGTAAAACGACCTTATCTGTATGAAACACCAGATAGGGTGAATTACACTGCAAAGCAGACAATTCAGAAACTCTTCTAGCAGAAGAAATAGCAACCAAAAACAAAACTTTCCAAGATAGTAACTTAATATCTATGGAATGTAGAGGTTCAAACGGAACCCCTTGAAGAACTGAAATAACTAAATTTAGACTCCATGGAGGAGCCACAGGTCTGTAGACAGGCTTGATTCTGACTAAAGCCTGTACAAACGCCTGAACATCTGGCACAGCTGCCAGACGCTTGTGTAACAGAACAGACAGAGCAGATATCTGTCCTTTTAAGGAACTATCTGACAGACCTTTGTCCAATCCTTCTTGGACGATGCTTGTATTAAGATGTCATCTAGGTAAGGTGCTACTGCAATGCCCCTTGGCCTTAGCACCGCTAGAAGGGACCCTATCACCTTTGTGAAAATTCTTGATAGAAGAAATAAAAAACTACAACTAATACCACATACTCTTTACCACCCCCGTGGAGATGCTACTAGTTAGAGCGGCAAAGAGAATGACTGGGGGGGGCGGAGCCTGAGGGGAGCTATATGGACAGCTCTGCTGTGTGCTCTCTTTGCCACTTCCTGTAGGGATTGAGAATATCCCCACAAGTAAGGATGAAGCCGTGGACCGGATACACCAATGTAGGAGAAATTAAGTACATTTTTATATTCCTTTAAAATGTAAGTTAGAATATTCAGTGTTGATCAGGCAGCACTATAAAGTCTAAATCACTTCTATCTATATATGTTAAGAATCTCAGTAGAAAAGAGCACACTAAACAACAGCTAAGAATGTACAATGGTTGTCATGGCAATATAACTAGGAAAGTAATAATGTGGAGGTATTTATTCAAGAATCTGTTTAGCCATCTCAAAAAAACCTTACAAGCATTGAAAATAGATTTCCTACTGATTTCCCATGGCATTAGGATTACTAATGGCATAGTAGATATGTTTTATAGTACATCTTACTAGGGCAAGGTACATTAGACCCCATGTAAAAGTCAAAGATAATTATCTGCACCAATCTGAAATGGAAAGCAAGAGTGATACAGTCAATTCAAACATGATAATATCACAGTCATTCAGAGCATGCCCTAAACTGTATGCCTGGGCTGTATAGGTATTATACAGCAAAAGCAGGCAAGATAAATTATAAATGCATATTGCAATATTTTATATTTTTTAATGAAACATTTCATGTGAGGTTAGTTTTATTTATTTGTATCTGTCTCTTAAAGCTTACACTATAAACTCCCTCTTCACACACAAATAGTGATATCACAATTAAAGAATATGAATTGCACATAAAAGGCAAGTTAAAACCACCTGATGTTTTAGATGCAACTTGGTCAATTCACAAAAGTGTAGTTAAATATGATTTCAGTAACACACAAGAAAACCCAGGATTTCTCAATGGCTACAGAACTCAGAAATCTGTTTAAATGTACAAAACATATAAGAGGGCAATTTGTTTCTACCTGTATTTCACTCAGCTTAAACGCCTGAATCCACTAGCAATTTAATACGATTTAAAAGTGACAGCTGCATGATGTGTAATTTAAGATGTTCCAGCACTGAACGCATTACATTGCTGCATAGCTAACATTGCTCATTGGCTTTTATGACTCAGTGCTGTTTCTTCATGTTACAAATACAGGCACAAGATCTATACATATATGCTGTCCCTGCTGGGTATTTAAGGGTAAAATGCAAGCCTTACATGTCATTTGATAGATTTGATGTTAGACTGATTACTCTGCAACTTTAAGCGGCACAGCACTGGATGAGCAGGTAGATGTGCTGAAGGCAATTCAACCGACTTATGAATCAGTCAGTCAGCTTTTCAGCCTGCAGGGTGCAGTGCAATTGAGTATTACACAACAAGATCTATACGGCTTCATTCACATTCCTTAAATGAACAGATATATAACTTACATTCTACATTTACCATAGTGCTTTGTTGTTGTTTTACTTAAAATACTTTTTGCCAACTTTATGTAATATTGAAAAACAAAAAAACAACAAGACTATATCTGGCCATTGTGCTGTGCAGAATAAATAATATAAAATATATCGTAATAAAACTTTTGAAAAACTATACCATTGCTGATAAAAGAGGCTAAAGCACTGGTTTACAAACCGGCCCTCAGACCTCCCTAATAGGCCACATTTTGAAGATATCTGAACTGGAGCATAGGGGAAATAATCAGCTGATTAGTAAATAGTTATTTTAAATGCTCTCATCCAAGGTAATCCTGAAAACCTGGCCTGTTGGGGAGTCCTAAGGACAGGTTTAAAAACCAGTGGGCTAGAGCCATTTTTAACATTCTGTGCTATATTCAGTTTAATTAAATCATTTTATGCTGAGTAAAACCTAATTCCTATGTTACAAAGCCATCCGCACATGTGTTTATGTGCAATAAAACTATCAGTATCACAGAGGATTCCTTCACTTGCTGCAAAGCTCTTGACTTTGTTAATCTAGGTCATATAGCACAACATTACAGCTGATAAATAATACAGCTTCAAAATATAAATAAAATTACCAACACATAGGTATTTCTGCACTTTTTACTCCAAAACAGGAAATAAAAAAAAAAACATTTTCCTTAATAAAGGCATCAGGAAGTCTTCAGTGTGTAATTATTTTTAAAAGTTTAAATTTTGTATCTTACCAATAATCCTCCTTCTCTTGGAAGTATTTGTCTAGGTTTAGTTTCTTCCATAAAAGAAAGAACGAGAGGAAGAAGAGCATACTGAGGTAGGTGTAGTTGTATGCAGTTGTCTTGGACATTATATGCAAGTAGTGTTTGTAAAAGGAGAAAAACTAAATTTAAAGGGACAGTCTAGTCCAAAATAAACTTTAATGATTCAGATAGAGAATATAATTTTAAACAATTTTCCAATTTACTTTTATCACTAATTTTGCTTTGTTCTCTTGGTATTCTTAGTTGAAAGCTAAGCAGGAAAGTAATCATAGGAGCCCGCCCATTTTTGGTTCAGTATCCTGGGTAGTGTTTGCCGATTGGTGGCTACATCCATTATAACACTGCTAGCTTCAGGGGATAATTTATGGGGCACCATGGAATTCTGTATTTGCCATGTTCAGACTTGAAAGGCACACAACAAACAACCTGACAATTATAAGGCAACCTAAAGGGACAGTAGAAAACCCAAGCCCCCCTTTCATACACTTAAGCCTGATAAGTTACTTAAAGGAACAGTGTACTGGAAAATTGTTATTGTTTTTAAAAAAAAATAGATAATCCGTTTATTGTCCATTCCCCAGTTTTGCATAACCAACACTTTTATATGAATATACTATTTACTTCTATGATTACCTGTATCTAAGCCACAGCAAACTGTCCCTTATCTCAGTGCTTTTTACAATCTTGCATTTTAGTCATTCAGTGCTGGTTCTTGCATAACCATTATTATTCTAAACAGGAGTGAGCAATGATATCTATATAGCACACATGAACTAACACTGTCCAACTGTTGTGCACCAAGATAAGGGGCGGTCTGCTGGGGTTTAGAAACAGGAAAACTTAGAGGATATAAAGTATGCAAACCTGGAGAATAGATAGTTCAGACTTTAAAGAAAACTCCACTTCTGAAATCTAGCTTTTTTAAAGTTAAAATTCAAATTTAATTCTTGAATTTGACTTAAGTCTCAGACTGCCAATCCGGTTCAGCCAGGTAATCTGAGACTAAGTTAAATTCTACAACAAAATATGGATTTTAACATTAAAAGTGATGAAAAAAATCAAAATTATATTTTCATTATTTAGGTAGAACATGAAACTATACTTGTACCATCTTATTTGATTTGTTCTCTTGGTATCCTTCTTTAACCCCTTAATGACCGAACCATTTTTCAATTTTCTTACCCTTAAGGACAAGGGCTATTTTTACATTTCTGCAGTGTTTGTGTTTAGCTGTAATTTTCCTCTTACTCATTTACTGTACCCACACATATTATATACTGCTTTTCTCGCCATTAAATGGACTTTCTAACTATACCATTATTCTCATCATATCTTATAATTTACTATATCATTTTTTATAAAATATGAGGAAAAAAATGGAAAAACACACACTTTTTCTAACTTTGACCCCCAAAATCTGTTACACATCTACAACCACCAAAAAACACCCATGCTAAATAGTTTCTAAATTTTGTCCTGAGTTTAGAAATACCCAATGTTTACATGTTCTTTGCTTTTTTTGCAAGTTATAGGGCAATAAATACAAGTAGCACTTTGCTATTTCCAAACCACTTTTTTTCAAAATTAGCGCTAGTTACATTGGAACACTGATATCTGTCAGGAATACCTGAATATCCCTTGACATGTATATGTATATTTTTTTTAGAAGACATCCCAAAGTATTGATGTAGGCCCATTTTGGTATATTTCATGCCACCATTTCACCGCCAAATGCGATCAAATTAAAAAAAATTGTTCACTTTTTCACACATTTTGTCACAAACTTTAGGTTTCCCATTGAAATTATTTACAAACAGCTTCTGCAATTATGGCACAAATGGTTGTAAATGCTTCTCTGGGATCCCCTTTGTTCAGAAATAGCAGACTTATATGGCTTTGGGGTTGCCTTTTGGTAATTAGAAGGCCGCTAAATGCCGCTGCACACCACACGTGTTTTATGCCCAGCAGTGAAGGGGTTAATTAGGGAGCATGTAGGAGCTTGTAGGGTTAATTTTAGCTTTAGTGTAGTGTAGTAGACAACCCCAAGTATTGATCTAGGCCCATTTTGGTATATTTCATGCCACCATTTCACTGCCAAATGCGAGCAAATAAAAAAAATAAAAAAACTTTAAATTTTTCACAATGGTTTCTCACTGAAATTATTTACAAACAGTTTGTGCAATTATGGCACAAATTGTTATAAAAGCTTCTCTGGGAACCCCTTTGTTCAGAAATAGCAGACTTATATGGCTTTGGCGTTGTTTTTTGGTAATTAGAAGGCCGCTAAATGCTGCTGCGCACCACACGTGAATTATGCCCAGCAGTGAAGGAGTTAGGTAGCTTGTAGGGCGCTGGCAGGGTTAATTTTAGCTTTAGTGTAGAGATCAGCCTCCCACCTGACACATCCCACCAGATCCCTCCCAAACAGCTCTCTTCCCTCCCCCACCCCACAATTGTCCCCGCCATCTTAAGTACTGGCAGAAAGTCTGTTTTTTTTATTTTATTTTTTAAAAAGATTTATTCAGCTGTAATTGAGCCCTGCCTTAGCCCCCAACCTCCCTGATCCCGCACCAAACAGCTCTATAACCCCTCCCTGCTGCTTAATTGCCGCCATCTTGGGTACTGGCAGCTGTCTGCCAGTACCCAGTTTGCCCCCAAAAATAATTTTTTCAAACTTTTCTGTAGTGTAGCAGCGCCCCCTCAATACCCCCACCCCCCCTCCCAGATCCTTTTATACTTCATTTTTTTTTTTACATTTTTTACTTTTTTTCATTGGTGTCAGTGGCTAATGCGCGCACGCGCCCCTGCAGGCCCCCGCTTGCTCCCGGCACCTGGCGTGCACATTGCAGTTACAGGAACCGGATGCAGGGTAGCGATGGGCCGCCTCCTTGCTACGCTCCCACCCGGACAACGGCACCATCCCTACCGGTGCAGAGAGGGCCACAGAGTGGCTCTTTCTGCATTGGAGGGTTGTAAAAAGGTATTGCAGGATGCCTCCATATCGAGGCATCACTGCAATACCCTGAGAGCTGCTGGAAGAGATTGCGATCGCTTCCAGCACTCTGTTAGATAACTGACGTACCAGGCACGTCTATTGTCATTAACAGTTAGTTTTTGCATGACGTACCTGGTACGTCAGTTGTCATTAAGGGGTTAAAAAGGCATACCTAGGAAGGCTAAGGTGCAGCAATGCACTACTGGGATATAGCTGTTGATTGGTAGCTTCACATATGTCTCTTGTCATTGGCTTACACAATGTGTTCATCTAGCTCACATTAGTGCATTGTGGCCCTCAAAATGTCTTCAGCTCACAAGAGCAAGTGCTCTGTTAGCAGTTATTCTTCAGCTACTGCCAGTTGCATATTGAAAAAGATACAAAAAACAAGTCACTCAGCTTCATCAGTGCACACTTTTCTTTTCTGTGATCTTAATAAATTTCACTGAAATCTCATGAAATTTGAATGTAAACTTCCTTAAACTGAAGGCGGCAAATAACATGACTGAGTCTGCTCCTCTAAAAGTCCTGCTGAGGAAATTGAGGTAAAATATATTACTTTTTTACATAGAGTTGTTCAGATGATATTTTTCTAGACAGTTTTTTACGGCTATGATGCATCAATTTCAAGTCCTTCAACAGTCGGTATCCTTTAACAATCACTAGCACACACTTATCTGTAGTAGTGAAAGAGAACAAGGTTGGTAGCAATGACTGTGATCACAGCTTGCTTATGTTGACAGCAAACAGACCCTGCTGAGAGTAATATAATGGGATAACGGCCATTGGTGTATTGATTAGGACTAGCCTGTCAATCACTTTGAGAAAATGGCAGGCGGAGGAAAGATGTGTAACGGAGGCTGTTTAAAAGGGAAAAACAGCGTTAAATATTAATAATTAAAAAAAATGTATGAATTAAAGTTGCAGTAATTTTTAATAATGTATACAACAGCGTGACCGAGTCAGCTAAACTTGACCTTCATTTTAAGTTAAACAGTCAAACAATTGAGAATGGTACGGAAAAAAATATTGGTACTCTTAACCTAATATTTCATAGCACAGCCTTTGGAGAGAATAACTGCAATCAAGCACTTTCTGTAGCTCTGAATATGATTTCCTCACTTTTGGGGATTTTGGTTCAATCTCTCAGGTTTGATGGGTGACTTTTCCTAACTGTAAGATTCAGCTTTTTCCACAGAAGTTCGATTGGATTCAGATCTGGACTTATAGTAGGGCACTTCGGAATGGTCCAGTGTTTTCCTCTCATTCATTCTTGGGTACTTTGAGAGTCATGTTTCGGTCATTATCCTGCTGGAGGACCGATGACCTATGACTAAGAAACAGCTTTCGGACACAGGGCAGTACGTTTTGCTCCAGAATGCCTTGATAATCTTATTATTGAATTGTGCCCTGCACAGATTCTAAGCACCCAGTGCCAGAGGCAGCAAAACAACTCCAAAACAACACTAAGCCTCCTCCATGTTTGAAGGTAAGGATGGTGTTCTTTTCTTTGAAAGCTTCTTTTTTTCCTTCTATAAACATGGAGTAGTTTTTGCGATTTGCCAAAAAGCTATACTTTTGTTTTGTCTGTCCAAAGTGCATTCTCCCTGAAGGGCTGTAGCTTGTCACCATGCATTTGGCAAACTACAGTCTGCCTTTTTTGTGTTTCTCTCTTAGAAGTAGGGTCTTCCTAGGTCTTCTACCATAGAGCTTATTTTCATTCAGACAGTGACGGATGGTGCAACTTGAAACTGTTGCACATTTAGTTTAAACATAGGCTTGGATCTGTTTTAAAGTTGTCCTTAGTTCTTTCTCCACCATTCAAACAATCTTTCTCATCATTCTTGGGTCAATTTTCCTCTTGTGACCGTGCCCAGGGATGTTGGCTACAGTCCCATGTGCCTTAAACTTCTTAATAATATTGATATCCGTACTCTCAGGAACATTAAGCTCTTTAGAGATGGTCTTTTAGCCGTTATGTTGACCATGCTTGGCTATTACATTCTTTCTAACCTCCTCAGACAAGTCTCTAGTGTTCCTTTTCTTTTCCATGTTCAATGTGATACACACAACACTGGCTGAATGAGTAATTATACGATTAAAGACACCTGTTACAATATTTAAGAGAATGTATGGATGACTAAACTATTTTAATTTTAACACTTTTCATGGTGACTGGGGCATAATTTTATTAAAATGCAGGTGTACCAATATTTTTTGGCTACATCTGAACCAATTTCTACATACCCAGCAAAATATCTGTGTTTTTATTTTTGCAGTGCAGTGCTTAATTATTATGTTGTAGTTTCTTATGTGTAAGATGATGCAGTAGGGTAACCACCACCAACAGCCAAATGGAAGTTAGCTTATAACGGTTTCCTGTATGACGGAGTGCCAAAAAAATTATTTTATGTTACATACACTGGGCACACATGCTGTAAGTTCATCTCCCTTGCACTAGTGATAATCCACTCAAGTGTATGAGGGGGTGTCTGTAGGTTTAAACCACTTGCAAGGTCACAAAAGGGGGTCCCTACAATGTTCAGAGTGTCACTGGACCCTTGCAGTAGTGAGTGTGCTGTGGTGAAATCTTCATTTGTGCAAAACAGACACTTTTGCTACTTCTACCTAACTTACTCTGTATTTATCATTGCACAAGCAGAAGCTCATACAACATTACCCCTCGCAATTGTGCAACCAATCGGAACAGACCAGGGTGAATTTAATCTGTCACGTTTATGTGGCAAAGAGTTTAGGGAACTATTTGAAGGGTGTGCCTTGTACAGGACTGAACTGCATGGTGAACCCATGGTCAAGCAATAACCATAGGTGAGGAACCAGCACATCAAGCAGCTGAAACACAGCTTGCCTGTTACAGCAAGATATATGCTGTCCTGAGAAAAACTTATATGGGGTAAGACACGTGTAGGAAAGACTTGCCATGGGCTGGGCTGCAGTTTTTTTGTCCTGGAATATATATATATATATAAATATATATACATACACATATATACACACACACACATACAGTCGTATGCAAAGGTTTAGGCACCCCTGACAACTTCCACGATTTTCATTTATAAATAATTGGGTGTTTGGATCAGCCTTTGGATTTCCTTTTGATCTATGAAATAACTGAAGGACACAGTAATATTTCAGTAGTGAAATGAGGTTTATTGGATTAACAGAAAATGTGCAATATGCATCCAAACGAAATTAGACAGGTGCATAAATTTGGTCACCCTTGTCATTTTGTTGATTTGAATACCTGTAACTACCTAGCACTGATTAATTGGAACACACAATTGGTTTGGTGAGCCCATTAAGCCTTGAACTTCATAGACAGGTGCATCCAATCATGAAGTTTTAAGGAAAGGCCTTTCCTTTAGTCCAACAAACAACTTGAACAAATTTGACTTCATTAAAGATTTATTTGCGAGAAAATTAGTTTTACATCATATAATGTATCAAACTTCTGAAAATAAGAAAGATGAAGAAGCAATACATGCTTTACAATCTCTTTTAGATGATAATGAGCCAAATATAACAAGTTCTGAAAATACAACAATATTCAGATCAAACCTCAAGACCAAATCCACTTATATGCCTTCCATTGCACAGGTACCTGCTGTTTCCCTGTTTGTAAAGACTGTTGAAAGAGAAATTGAACATTTACCTGATGATTGGATTTGGTCTGATAATTTAACCCATAGTCAAAGAGTGGCGCTAAAAGAACTTACACAAGCTAAAGGGATAGTGTTTAAGCCGGCGGATAAAGGCGGCAACCTAGTCTTGCTAGATTAATCTTTTTATCTTAATGAAGCCAAAAGACAATTATTGGATAAAACCCAGTATGAAAGACTTCGAAGAAATCCTTTGCTACATATGAAATTAAAGCTATAACATATTCTACAAGGAGCTAAAATGGAAGGTCTAATCTCCCCTGAAGAATTCAAGTTTTTGAATCCGGTGTGTCCAGTGATGCCAACCTTTTATATCATCCCGAAAATCCATAAAAATAAGTCTCACCCACCTGGGAGACCAATTGTGTCGGGGATAGGTGGCATCAGTGAACACATCGGACAGTATGTGGATTTCTTCTTAAGATCATTTCTCCTCTCACTCCCTTCCTATGTCAAGGATACCCCAGATCTGCTTCGCAAAATAGATGACATATCTGTCTCTGCAGAAACTATCCTTGTATCTCTAGATGTTGAGAGTCTTTACTCGTCCATACCCCAACGAGGTTGGGATTGGAGCAAGTGAACATTTCCTGAGCTCTAGAGGTTTAGAAAGTAACAATCATACTAATTTTGTTGTTAATCTTTTAAGATTCATTCTTGAGAATAACGTTTTTGAATTTGATGGCCCGATTTACAGACAGGTCAGGGGGACGGCCATGGGAGCTGTATGTGCACCCACGTATGCTTGTCTACATTTGGGGGCATGGGAGCTGGACATCTTTCAGCGGTTTGGTGAAGTGTTCCGCTCCCATGTGTCCCTTTGGATTAGGTATGTGGACGACATCCTAATGTTTTGGGATGGCCCCCTGGCCTGTCTGTATGAGTTCATCAACTCATTAAACAAGAATGATCGAAATATTTTGTTGACATATGCCTGTAGTGACAAGGAATTACTGTTCCTAAATATCTGTATTAAGAAAGAGGGCAATAAGATATCCACTGAAAACCATCGAAAAGATACGGCAACAAATAGCTTACTGGAAGCATCCAGTAGCCATCCAGAACCGTTAAAAAGAGGCATTCCTTTTGGTCAACCCTTTAGACTCAAGAGAAACTGCTCCTCAAAGACTAAATTTGAACATCACGCTCAAATTATGTGTGAAAAATTTATTGAAAGAGGTTATTCTAACAAATTAATTAAACACACCCTTAATAAAGTTAGGAAACTAAATCGTAATGATCTATTGTATTCCAAAAAAACTCAGGCTACAACAGATAGCAACATAAGGTTCATTACTACATTCAATTGTCAATGGCAAAATTTGAGAAACATTTAGTCTCGCAACTGGCACTTACTGTCCCTTGATGAAAAGATAGCTGAAAAAGTGGGTAAAAAACCCCTATTGACCGCAAAGAAATCTCCTAACTAAAAAGATAAGTTAGTCAAAAGTAGATTTGTGAGGTCAGATCCAGCATCTAATTGGTTAAACAAATATCAACAAGTTAAGGGTAGCTTTCCCTGTGGACACTGCGTGTATTGCCCATACATGCTGAAATGCAAATCGTTTTCAGCAAATACTGAGAAAAAATTTGAGATAGGATGTTTTTCAAACTGCAATACTGTTGGAGTGGTATATCTCTTACAATGCTCCTGTCCCCTGTTCTATGTTGGTAAAACAAAACGTATGTTCAAGGACAGGGTACAGGAGAATAGGGATGATATACAGAGGAGGAGACAACAATAAATGTCTTTTAAATAAGGAAGCAAGATGGACATATGTACTCAAAACAGTGTCCCCTCTTGGCTTAAATGAAAGAATCGAAAATAGATCCTTTCTAGGCTAACTACTATATAGAGAAATGTGTTCTAATCGATCTAGGTAGTAAAAAATAGCCTTGATAAGTTCTCATAATCTTTCCATATAAAATAGTATCTGGGTTCCATATCATTCCATTTTTGTAGATTTAGCAATATATGGACATGTAATTCATGTCTATGAGAAGCTAAGTTGTTCGAAAAATATTTACAGTTAGACAAACTTAATATCTGATATTACTCCCCAATATATGAAAAATTGAGGAGGCTGGCATAAAGCAAGTATATGCCTAAACATAAAGATATATTTTAACATCCAGTATTAGCAACTTTCAACACCTAGAAATTTGTTATGTAATGTATGTCGGGTGTTGATTAATAAAGTTTATTGAAGGCTCAGCACATTTGGCCCTTTGATATTGCGGTGTATTTTTTGTTTGCATATACTTCTATCTTTTAGCCCTTTAAAAGTACTTTTTTGTATTAGCAAATAAGACAATGGGAACTGAACTAGTGACGTAAAGTGGTTAAACAAACCAGGTTTGTTCTATTGGATAACGTGCACACACCTTAACCACTCCCGCAATAAAGGCAACAAATAAAAGATAGAATGTATCACTTTGACTGACAGTCCTGACGAGGCCCTGACCGCAAAGTATTGTGGGGTGAAACGCGCGTCGACAGAGTCATTTGAATTCAAGCAGCTAAGATAACCACCTGGTACGGTGTTATAATACGAAAGGTCCGGAAGGAATTCTGGCAGAGGCGAGCAAAGTTTGTCTACCCTGAAGTGTGTCCTGGAGTTCCACCTGTTAATCACGGAGTCAAGGAACTAGACAAAAAGTATTGGGTAAGACTGGATGTTGGGGGTGTGGTCCTGGCCCGTTAATCTGTATGCCTCAAACTTGTGCCTGTGATACCCGGACTTTGCTGCTCGATACCATCTTTACCTACATGAGGTTGTATATGTTAGTTTTCACCTTATTGCCGTCCTTGGATTAATAGCCTGTCATTTAAGAATTCACTCATGCTTTAAGCAAGCTGACAGTGGAGGACATTCTTACCTCAATCTTGTCAGCTGTTTCACAAATTACGGTACCGTATTATCAATGAGCTCACGAGTTGCAATTAATTGAAAGAAGATATTTACATCAGACAAGGTTGCATAAATGGAACGTTGTTGCTTTGGGACATTTTAGTTTCATTACACAAAACTGATGTTTCTCATTGTTGCTTCTATGTTCTATCTAATTTGACATTGTTTTTGTACCCTGTACACATGAGTTTAATCTAATTATCAGTGCTATAATAGGTTTAGATTTGTCTAGGCCATCCACTGCAGTGGCATATTTAGGAGAGGTATTCATTTGCATAACCTCTATAGTTTTGATGTTCATTTTGTTTTGCAGCAATAAATATATTGTATATCAATGGGGCCGATTGCGTTTGAGCCTCTTTGTTTGATACAATGTTTCAGCCTTTTTCTACATATTAGATCGAAGTTAAGTACATTCTGAGTGCTGTATTCCCCTACTTTAAACATAGCATTTCATATAGCTCTGCTTTGTGTTTATATATTTTTTCTCTCATAAATGTATTTGAATATATATATATATATATATATATATATATATATATACACACACATATATATATATATATATATATATATATATATATATATATATATATATATATATATATATATATATACACACACACACAGTCGTATGCAAAGGTTTAGGCACCCCTGACAATTTCCACGATTTTCATTTATAAATAATTGGGTGTTTGGATCAGCAATTTCCTTTTGATCTATGAAATAACTGAAGGACACAGTAATATTTCAGTAGTGAAATGAGGTTTATTGGATTAACAGAAAATATGCAATATGCATCCAAATGAAATTAGACAGGTGCATACATTTGGGCACCCTTGTCATTTTGTTGATTTGAATACCTGTAACTACCTAGCACTGATTAATTGGAACACACAATTGGTTTGGTGAGCCCATTAAGCCTTGGACTTCATAGACAGGTGCATCCAATCATGAGAAAAGGTATTTAAGGTGGTCAATTACAAGTTGTTGTTCTCTTTGACTCTTCCCTGAAGAGTGGCAACATGGGGGCCTCAAAACAACTCTCAAATGACCTGAAAACAAAGATTGTTCAACATTTTGGTTTAGGGGAAGGCTACAAAAAGCTATCACAAAGATTTAAGCTGTCAGTGTCTGGCCTTCTTGTTAAGGCCAGAAGTGGCAGGCCAAGTAAAATATCAGAGAGGCAAAGGCAAAGAATGGTGAGAACGGTCAAAAACAGCCCACAGACCACCTCCAAAGATCTACAACATCATCTTGCTGCAGATGGTGTCACTGTGCATCGTTGAACAATTCAGTGCACTTTGATCAAGGAGAAGCTGTATGGGAAAGTGGTATGGGAGAGTGATGCGGATGAAGTCTTTTCTGCACACACGCCACAAACAGAGTCGCTTGAGGTATGCAAACGCACATTTGGAAAAGCCAGCTTCATTTTGGAAGAAGGTTCTATGGACTTTGGTCATAACAAGGGGTGTTATGCATGGCAACAAAAGAACACAGCGTTCCAAGACAAACACTTGCTACCCACAGTAAAATTTGGTAGATGTTCCATCATGCTGTGGGGCTGTGTGGCCATTGCCGGTACTGGGAATCTTGTTAAAGGGTCGCATGGATTCCACTCAATATCAGCAGATACTTGAGAATAATGTTGAGGAATCAGTCACAAAGGTGAAGTTACGCCGGAGCTGGAAATTTCAACAAGACAACGACCCAAAACACTGCTCAAAATCTACTCTGGCATTTACAAGTACAATGTTCTGGAATGGCTATCCTAGTCCCCAGACCTGAATATCATTGAAAATCTGTGGGGTGATTTGAAGCGGGCTGTCCATGCTCGGCAACCATCAAACCTAACTGAACTGGAGATGTTTTGCAAGGAGGAATGGTCCAAAATATCTTCATCCAGAATCCAGACACTCATTACAGGCTATAAGAAGCGTCTAAAGGCTGTTATTTCTGCTAAAGGAGGCTCTACTAAATATTGATGCAATATTTCTTTTGGGGTGCTTAAATTTATACACCTGTCTAATTTATTTTTGATGCATATTGCACATTTTCTGTTAATCCAATAAACCTCATTTCACTACTGAAATATTACTGTGTCAAAATGAAATTGCTGATCCAAACACCCAATTATTTATAAATGAAAATTAAGGAAATTGTCAAAGGTGCCTAAACTTTTGCATACAACTGTATATATATATAAATAAAGTAAAAGCTTTCTAAACTAATATACACATCCTGTATTGGCTTATAGATCATATTGGCTCATTGGCTTATAGATCACATGTTTAGATGTTGCTATTTCAGATGGATAACAGAACATTTTGGAATACACCATATAAAATCCTATATTTCTGAAAGGGACATTCAACTCAAAATGTAATTTCATATAATGTTTAATTTTGTATAATTAGTTTTCTAATGCACATTTATTATGTATTTTGCCTGTTTTCACTGTAATTTAACTCTGAAAAATGTAGTGTTTCTACATCCCCCTGAAAGGCTGGAATGCATTCTATGGAATGCAGATCCCTCACACACACCCTGCACAGTGATTGGTAGATATGTAAAGGAGCTTGTCTATATCTGAACCTAATTGGCCACAGCAAAGGAAACCAGATAAATAACATTCAAGAAGCTTATTAAGGGATGTAACCCAAACCTGCACAACAATGCATTTTTTTTCTAAAGAAAATGACAGTTGTAAATGCTTTTAAAACATTTATTTTTAATACAGTGAAAACATTTCTAACACATAAATAAAAATAAATGTTCCTTTAAGTAACAAAAAAATACTATACTACCAAAAACGTCAGCTAGACATTTGGTAGTGAATAAGTTAAATGGCTACCAGAAATCAATTCATAAAGACCTCTTTATTTGACATTCTTAAGATGTGTGTGTCACACAATTATAAAAGAACTAATTGTTCATGTGAATAATATGTCCTATAACTAAAATTGATGCTTTCGGGGCTGAATATTTGTACATTCTTCCCCTACTAAGTAAAAACAAAAGGTTCTTTATCATCAGTTGCAAATATTTTATGTAAATACCAGATTCAGTCATCAGTACAACCCAATGCAAAAGGAAAAAAGGGTAATGAAAGTTGTACCAAGAAGTGTTCATTTGTATTCTCTCATTTAACAAAAAGTTCCAGCTCAGCAAAGTTAATACTGCATCATAAGGAAATTTACAAGCGCATTGCTTAAAGGAAATAAAAAATTCCTCACTGCGCCTTGAACCTCTTCAGACCGATATGCTAATTTGCATTCATTCAAAGACAAGTGTCTGCCATGCAGAGTGAAAAAGAGAACTGCATATAGATTAAAAAAAATATGACCTCCAGGGGATTTCCAACTCCAAAAAAGGATTTTCTTCAGTCATTATACTTGACAGTATGTTTAACCCTTAATAGTGCAATTCCCAGTTTTCATAGAAAGGCAGAATACAGCATTATTGAATGTGATTTTCATAGAAAGGAAGAATATATATATATATATATATATATATATATATATATATATATATATATATATATATATATATATATATATATATATAAATTAAATACTGTATATGGATGGGCTAAAATTAAACAAGTACTTGTTATTTCCTTAAAGGGACAGAAAACACCTTGTAATTACTGGAGATTTCTGTTGCCTTGCTATACAATAACATATTAGCCAATTCTAATTATCAATGTAATTTTAAACAACTTCCAATTTACTTTTATCACCAATTTTGCTTTGTTTTCTTGGTATTCTTAGTTGAAAGCTAAATGTAGGAGGTTCATATGCTAATTTATTAGACCTTGAAGGCCGCCTCTAAGCTGAATGCATTTTGACAGTTTTTCACCACTATAGGGCTTTAGTTCATGTGTTTCATATAGATAACACTGCTCACACACGAAGAGTTACCTAGGAGTCAGCACTAATTGGCTAAAATGCAAGACTGTCAAAAGAACTGAATTAATGGGGCAGTTTGTAGAGGCTTAGATACAAGATAATCACAGAGGTAAAAAGTGTATTAATATAACTGTGTTGGTTATGCAAAACTAGGGAATGGGTAATAAAGGCATTATCCATCTTTTAAAACAATACAAAATTCTGGTGTAAACTGTCCCTTTAACATCTTGCTTGCACCATTTTTTTTTAACAGCCAAACTCCACTCATGATCTGTCTTATCTGGAGGAGCCAATCCAGGCTTTTGTCTGCAGACCATAAGGCTTGCCACGGTTATTATGTTTGTGTGCCTTGTTTTGCCGTTATTAAAGCCAATCAGGGAAAGATAGTATTAAAAAGTCTGCAGGGTGCCTTTTCAGATCTGAGAATTATGAAAGCCATTTTCAGAGCTAAAATACATGAAAAGGAAGAAAAAAAAATGATGAACGTATATTGCAAACTTGTCTTACTACACATAAATTAACATTTTATATTCAAATCTCAACATGTTTACTGTCCCATTAAAGTAATTGTTTTATATGCAAGTAAACATTCAAGAAACTCTGCATAAAATAAATATAATTTTGGGGTTTAAAACTGTCCTTTTTGTTTGTGCAGAGTTATGCTATAAAGAATTTGCCCATTAAAAAGTTGAGTTAGTAATTACATGCACTATTTGATTCATGAAAGTTTTTTTGGACTCGATTGTCCCTTTAAATAAACTACAAAAAACTGCCCTTCTACAAAATGTAAACATCCATATGGTAGGTGAGATTTTTATGTGCTATTAAAAGGGACAGGGCACCCTGAAATGTTCTTTCATGATCTGGATAGAACATACAATTTTAAACAACTTTCCAATTTACTTCTATTTTCAAATTTGCTTAATTCTCTTGTTGTCCTTTGCTGAAGGAACAGTATTACACTATTGGCAGCTAGCTGAACACATCAAGTTAGCGAATCACAAGAGACAAATGTGTGCAGGCACTAATCAGCTGCAAGCTCCCACCAGTTTAGGATATGTGCGTATTCTTTTTCAACAATGATACCAAGAGAATGAAGCACATTGGAAAATAGAAGTGCATTTAAAAGTGTCTTAAAATGACATGCTCTATCTAAATCGTGCAAGTTTAATTTTGACTTTCCTATCCCTTTAATTAAAAAACAGAATTTATGTTTACCTGATAAATTACTTTCTCCAACGGTGTGTCCGGTCCACGGCGTCATCCTTACTTGTGGGATATTCTCTTCCCCAACAGGAAATGGCAAAGAGCCCAGCAAAGCTGGTCACATGATCCCTCCTAGGCTCCGCCTTCCCCAGTCATTCGACCGACGTCAAGGAGGAATATTTGCATAGGAGAAATCATATGATACCGTGGTGACTGTAGTTAAAGAAAATAAATTATCAGACCTGATTAAAAAACCAGGGCGGGCCGTGGACCGGACACACCGTTGGAGAAAGTAATTTATCAGGTAAACATAAATTCTGTTTTCTCCAACATAGGTGTGTCCGGTCCACGGCGTCATCCTTACTTGTGGGAACCAATACCAAAGCTTTAGGACACGGATGAAGGGAGGGAGCAAATCAGGTCACCTAGATGGAAGGCACCACGGCTTGCAAAACCTTTCTCCCAAAAATAGCCTCAGAAGAAGCAAAAGTATCAAATTTGTAAAATTTAGTAAAAGTGTGCAGTGAAGACCAAGTCGCTGCCTTACATATCTGATCAACAGAAGCCTCGTTCTTGAGGTCCCATGTGGAAGCCACGGCCCTAGTGGAATGAGCTGTGATTCTTTCAGGAGGCTGCCGTCCGGCAGTCTCGTAAGCCAATCTGATGATGCTTTTAAGCCAAAAAGAGAGAGAGGTAGAAGTTGCTTTTTGACCTCTCCTTTTACCAGAATAAACAACAAACAAGGAAGATGTTTGTCTAAAATCCTTTGTAGCATCTAAATAGAATTTTAGAGCACGAACTACATCCAAATTGTGCAACAAACGTTCCTTCTTTGAAACTGGATTCGGACACAAAGAAGGCACGACTATCTCCTGGTTAATGTTTTTGTTAGAAACAACTTTCGGAAGAAAACCAGGTTTAGTACGCAAAACCACCTTATCTGCATGGAACACCAGATAAGGAGGAGAACACTGCAGAGCAGATAACTCTGAAACTCTTCTAGCAGAAGAAATTGCAACCAAAAACAAAACTTTCCAAGATAATAACTTAATATCAACGGAATGTAAGGGTTCAAACGGAACCCCCTGAAGAACTGAAAGAACTAAATTGAGACTCCAAGGAGGAGTCAAAGGTTTGTAAACAGGCTTGATTCTAACCAGAGCCTGAACAAAAGCTTGAACATCTGGCACAGCCGCCAGCTTTTTGTGAAGTAACACAGACAAAGCAGAAATCTGTCCCTTCAAAGAACTTGCAGATAATCCTTTCTCCAAACCTTCTTGAAGAAAGGATAGAATCTTAGGAATTTTTATCTTGTCCCAAGGGAATCCTTTAGATTCACACCAACAGATATATCTTTTCCATATTTTATGGTAGATTTTTCTAGTTACAGGCTTTCTGGCCTGAACAAGAGTATCAATGACAGAATCTGAGAACCCTCGCTTTGATAAAATCAAGCGTTCAATCTCCAAGCAGTCAGTTGGAGTGAGACCAGATTCGGATGTTCGAACGGACCTTGAACAAGAAGGTCCCGTCTCAAAGGTAGCTTCCATGGTGGAGCTGATGACATATTCACCAGGTCTGCATACCAAGTCCTGCGTGGCCACGCAGGAGCTATCAAGATCACCGATGCCCTCTCCTGATAGATCCTGGCTACCAGCCTGGGGATGAGAGGAAACGGTGGGAATACATACGCTAGTTTGAAGGTCCAAGGTGCTACTAGTGCATCTACTAGAGTCACCTTGGGATCCCTGGATCTGGACCCGTAGCAAGGAACCTTGAAGTTCTGACGAGAGGCCATCAGATCCATGTCTGGAATGCCCCACAACTGAGTAATTTGGGCAAAGATTTCCGGATGGAGTTCCCACTCCCCCGGATGAAATGACTGACGACTCAGAAAATCCGCTTCCCAATTTTCCACTCCTGGAATGTGGATTGCAGACAAGTGGCAGGAGTGAGACTCCGCCCATTGAATGATTTTGGTCACTTCTTCCATCGCCAGGGAACTCCTTGTTCCCCCCTGATGGTTGATGTACGCAACAGTCGTCATGTTGTCAGATTGAAACCGTATGAATTTGGCCTTTGCTAGCTGAGGCCAAGCCTTGAGAGCATTGAATATCGCTCTTAGTTCCAGAATATTTATCGGGAGAAGAGATTCTTCCCGAGACCAAAGACCCTGAGCTTTCAGGAGTCCCCAGACCGCGCCCCAGCCCACCAGACTGGCGTCGGTCGTGACAATGACCCACTCTGGTCTGCGGAAGCTCATCCCCTGTGACAGGTTGTCCAGGGACAGCCACCAACGGAGTGAATCTCTGGTCCTCTGATCTACTTGTATCGTCGGAGACAAGTCTGTATAATCCCCATTCCACTGACTGAGCATGCACAGTTGTAATGGTCTCAGATGAATTCGCGCAAAAGGAACTATGTCCATTGCCGCGACCATCAAACCTATTACTTCCATGCACTGCGCTATGGAAGGAAGAGGAACAGAATGAAGTACTTGACAAGAGTTTAGAAGCTTTGATTTTCTGGCCTCTGTCAGAAAAATCCTCATTTCTAAGGAGTCTATTATTGTTCCCAAGAAGGGAACTTTTGTTGACGGAGATAGAGAACTTTTTTCTACGTTCACTTTCCACCCGTGAGATCTGAGAAAGGCCAGGACGATGTCCGTGTGAGCCTTTGCTTGTGGAAGGGACGACGCTTGAATCAGAATGTCGTCCAAGTAAGGTACTACTGCAATGCCCCTTGGTCTTAGCACCGCTAGAAGCGACCCCAGTACCTTTGTGAAAATTCTTGGAGCAGTGGCTAATCCGAACGGAAGTGCCACAAACTGGTAATGCTTGTCCAGAAAGGCGAACCTTAGGAACCGATGATGTTCCTTGTGGATAGGAATATGTAGATACGCATCCTTTAAATCCACCGTGGTCATGAATTGACCTTCCTGGATGGAAGGAAGAATTGTTCGAATGGTTTCCATTTTGAACGATGGAACCTTGAGAAACTTGTTTAGGATCTTGAGATCTAAGATTGGTCTGAATGTTCCCTCTTTTTTGGGAACTATGAACAGATTGGAGTAGAACCCCATCCCTTGTTCTCCTAATGGAACAGGATGAATCACTCCCATTTTTAACAGGTCTTCTACACAATGTAAGAATGCCTGTTTTTTTATGTGGTCTGAAGACAATTGAGACCTGTGGAACCTCCCCCTTGGGGGAAGCCCCTTGAATTCCAGAAGATAACCTTGGGAGACTATTTCCAGCGCCCAAGGATCCAGAACATCTCTTGCCCAAGCCTGAGCGAAGAGAGAGAGTCTGCCCCCCACCAGATCCGGTCCCGGATCGGGGGCCAACATCTCATGCTGTCTTGGTAGCAGTGGCAGGTTTCTTGGCCTGCTTACCTTTGTTCCAGCCTTGCATTGGCCTCCAGGCTGGCTTGGCTTGAGAAGTATTACCCTCTTGCTTAGAGGATGTAGCACTTGTGGCTGGTCCCTTTCTGCGAAAGGGACGAAAATTTGGTTTATTTTTAGCCTTGAAAGACCTATCCTGAGGAAGGGCGTGGCCCTTACCCCCAGTGATATCAGAAATAATCTCTTTCAAGTCAGGGCCAAACAGCGTTTTCCCCTTGAAAGGAATGTTAAGCAATTTATTCTTGGAAGACGCATCCGCTGACCAAGATTTTAGCCAAAGCGCTCTGCGCGCCACAATAGCAAACCCAGAATTTTTCGCCGCTAATCTAGCAAATTGCAAAGTGGTGTCTAAGGTGAAAGAGTTAGCCAATTTGAGAGCATGAATTCTGTCCAAAATCTCCTCATAAGAAGAATCTTTATTGAGCGCCTTTTCTAGTTCATCGAACCAGAAACACGCTGCTGTAGTGACAGGAACAATGCATGAAATTGGTTGTAGAAGGTAACCTTGCTGAACAAACATCTTTTTAAGCAAACCCTCTAATTTTTTATCCATAGGATCTTTGAAAGCACAACTATCTTCTATGGGTATAGTGGTGCGTTTGTTTAGAGTAGAAACCGCCCCCTCGACCTTGGGGACTGTCTGCCATAAGTCCTTTCTGGGGTCGACCACAGGAAACAATTTCTTGAATATAGGGGGAGGGACGAAAGGTATGCCGGGCCTTTCCCATTCTTTGTTTACAATATCCGCCACCCGCTTGGGTATAGGAAAAGCTTCGGGGGGCCCCGGGACCTCTAGGAACTTGTCCATCTTACATAATTTCTCTGGAATGACCAAATTCTCACAATCATCCAGAGTAGATAACACCTCCTTAAGCAGAGCGCGGAGATGTTCCAATTTAAATTTGAATGTAATCACATCAGGTTCAGCTTGTTGAGAAATTTTCCCTGAATCTGAAATTTCTCCCTCAGACAAAACCTCCCTGGCCCCCTCAGACTGGTGTAGGGGCACTTCAGAACCAATATCATCAGCGTCCTCATGCTCTTCCGTATTTTCTAAAACAGAGCAGTCACGCTTTCGCTGATAAGTGGGCATTTTGGCTAAAATGTTTTTGATAGAATTATCCATTACAGCCGTTAATTGTTGCATAGTAAGGAGTATTGGCGCACTAGATGTACTAGGGGCCTCCTGTGTGGGCAAGACTGGCGTAGACGAAGGAGGGGATGATGCAGTACCATGCTTACTCCCCTCACTTGAGGAATCATCTTGGGCATCATTTTCTCTAAATTTTGTGTCACATAAATCACATCTATTTAAATGAGAAGGAACCTTGACTTCCCCACATACAGAACACAGTCTATCTGGTAGTTCAGACATGTTAAACAGGCATAAACTTGATAACAAAGTACAAAAAACGTTTTAAAATAAAACCGTTACTGTCACTTTAAATTTTAAACTGAACACACTTTATTACTGCAAATGTGAAAAAGTATGAAGGAATTGTTCAAAATTCACCAAAATTTCACCACAGTGTCTTAAAGCCTTAAAAGTATTGCACACCAAATTTGAAAGCTTTAACTCTTAAAATAACGGAACCGGAGCCGTTTTTATATTTAACCCCTATACAGTCCCTGGTATCTGCTTTGCTGAGACCCAACCAAGCCCAAAGGGGAATACGATACCAAATGACGCCTTCAGAAAGCCTTTTCTATGTATCAGAGCTCCTCACACATGCATCTGCATGTCATGCTTCCCAAAAACAAGTGCGCAATAGAGGCGCGAAAATGAGGCTCTGCCTATGATTAGGGAAAGCCCCTAGAGAATAAGGTGTCCAATACAGTGCCTGCCGGTTATTTTACATAATTCCCAAGAATAAAATAATTCCTCAAAGCTATGAAGTATTAAAAATGCTTATATATCAATCGTTTTAGCCCAGAAAATGTCTACCAGTCTTAAAAGCCCTTGTGAAGCCCTTTATTCTTATGTAATAAAAATGGCTTACCGGATCCCATAGGGAAAATGACAGCTTCCAGCATTACATCGTCTTGTTAGAAATGTGTCATACCTCAAGCAGCAAAAGTCTGCTCACTGTTTCCCCCAACTGAAGTTAATTCCTCTCAACAGTCCTGTGTGGAAACAGCCATCGATTTTAGTAACGGTTGCTAAAATCATTTTCCTCTTACAAACAGAAATCTTCATCACTTTTCTGTTTCAGAGTAAATAGTACATACCAGCACTATTTTAAAATAACAAACTCTTGATTGAAGAATAAAAACTACAGTTAAACACCAAAAAACTCTAAGCCATCTCCGTGGAGATGTTGCCTGTACAACGGCAAAGAGAATGACTGGGGAAGGCGGAGCCTAGGAGGGATCATGTGACCAGCTTTGCTGGGCTCTTTGCCATTTCCTGTTGGGGAAGAGAATATCCCACAAGTAAGGATGACGCCGTGGACCGGACACACCTATGTTGGAGAAACTAAATTAAAAAAAAGATTATTACAATATATTGGTAGTATATTTTTGTTTTATTTTGCTTGCTTTATTTATATTACTGGGATAAGTTTGACTCTTAACATTAATGTCTTGAGGTTGCAAACAGAAAACACAATACTCCTAAGTGGCTTCATTCGCTGCCATAAAAGGTTTCTTTTCCCTGTGTTTTAGTTAAAAACTGGAGTTTTTCTAGCGCTATGGGGGAATAAATAATCCAGCAACACTCTCGTAATCTTTGTAAATGTTTTAACAAATTACTGAATTACTACTGAAAAAGAGATTATACCTGAGAGAATTAAATATGACTAATTACATTTATAAAAAAAAAAAAGTATATCAGAAAATGAAAGGATTAAAAAGGCGTATATCACTTTAAGAAGAGTCTCCAAAAGTAAACTTATTCTGTACTAAAAAGCACAAGAGAGCAAGCCAGCATGCTGCAAAACTATGTGTTTACGCCAAAGAAAGCAGTGCATTGTGTTACTCTATTACAAAGCTATGCATTGTGCCATTCTATGACAATTCACAAGGTAACAGAATAATTGGCAATAATTGGCAGGAGAAAAGATTACAATTTGTAAAGAAGATTTTTTTTTTTAAGATTTATTGAATCATATCCACCAATCACCAACTAGCTCTCAGTAGTACATTGCTGCTCCTACTCCTACCTAGATGTGCTTTTCAACAAAGGATATAAAAAGTATAAAGTAAATTTCATAAGCAACGTAAACTGAAAATGGTCATAAAATACCATGCTCTGTCTGAATCATGAAATTTTAATTTTGATGTTGATGCCCCTTTAATTGATGTATACACAGCTTGCTTAAAACAGCAAATGTCCCAAAATGAAGACAATTTTGTTTTACTGGGTACTGCACAAACAAGACAGGAGAACACACAGGGATTGGTATTTAGAAATCCACTTTCATTTAAGAAAAATCCATAATTAGTCTAATGATTTATTGTACAGTCCATTCATGTGTGTACTTCAAGACTACTGTGGAAAAACAACTGTAAAGCTGTATAAGGGCTTTCCTAAAATAGAATAAAAATGTGCTGTATTCAGAGCCTGAAGCCAGTTGTTCCGTAATATCTTCGGCTTTATGCTGACAACCTTTTCTTTCCTGCACTCATTCAGATACAATGCCTTTGGGTTTGTCTTCGTAATGTAATGTAGTGAAGTAGAATTCCCCCGATACCTTCTGCAGCACTCAGTGACACTATCATTTATACTCTACACTGTCATGCCATGGTACTGATATATCGGCTTCTATTCCTCATTTAGCGCCGAATGGGAAATTTCACCTTCTACTGTGCCCTTCTATAAAACAGAAAAAAGAGTCACGGAACAAATATTGTTTAATTAGATCTAATTATATCCACTAGAGAACTAGAGCACGGAGGGATTCCAGATTCCTTGCAGGAAATCCATTTAAAAAGCTGTAAGAATTGACATCTTTATATTTGATGCTATTTTAATGTTCTAATGGCCAGACTGCACACTCAGTGATTCTCACACCATTAGTGCTACAGTCAAGTGAATGTGTTTCCTTTGTATGTTCAAGAAGCTGGCATGACTAATGGCCAATGATGTCACAAGAAGCCAGTAAAAGCAGTAATAGTGACAGCCAGGTGATTTACAATTCAAGATATCAGTCCAGTGCTATTCACAAAGGCATGAGGCTTTATTTGAGGACGCACCTAGTTTACAAAAGGTTGTTTACATTTAAAGAAATACAGTGTTCAGACATAATGAAAAGACAAGTTTTCCAAGATATTTCATTGTATACCTTTGCAAAAGATAGCAATAGGCAATGCTAAAAAAACGTAATTCATCTTAGCTACCTCAGTACAGTTTAAAGCAACAGCAAGGTATAAACATTTAAAGGAACATTATACTTAAAGGGACAGTATAGATCAATTTTAATTTAACTGCATGTAATAGACATTACTATAAAGAATAATATGCACAGATAGTGATCTAAAAATACAGTATATAAAACCATTTAAAAATTTACTTAGAAGCTCCCAGTTTAGCATTGTTGAAAAGGTTAGCAAAAAAGGCAGACACTCCCCCTCCCACTTTCTCTGCATATGAAAAGACTCTTTACACAAACAGAAGCAAGCTGGAGTACGTATACATCAGTATTCTCCTAAAACGTTGGGGCTTGGTTAGGAGTCTGAAAATCAGCACAATGTTATTTAAAAATAAGTAATAAAATAATAAAAGCAAAAAAAAAAGCTGTATAGCCTTTATAAATGGATCATCTACAAAGCATTTATGCAAATAAAAATTTAGTGTATAATGTCCCTTTAACATTTCCCCCCTGAAAATTTGTAAAGTTAAAAGTTTGTGTCAGCTGGTGAGCAATAGTAGGTCATACACAACAGGTTCTGCTGTATTACTGTAGTTTCAATTTCAGTTTAAACAGATTTAAAGGGACATGAAACCCAACATTTTTCTTTTATGATTTAGGTAGAACATACAATTTTAAACAACTTTCTAGTTAACTTCTCTTATCAAATTTGCTTCATTCTCTTGGTATCATTTGTTGAAGGAGCAGCAATGCACTACTGGTTTCTAACTGAACACATGGGTGAGCCAATGAAAAACATAATTTATGTAAGAAGTTACATGATAAATTAATTTCTTTCATATTGGCAAGCTAGTGACGTATAGGAGGGGCAAAGTTTTCCAAACCTCAAAATGCCTATAAATACACCCCTCACCACACCCACAATTCAGTTTAACGAATATCCAAGTATTGGGGTGATAGAAAAAGGAGTAAAAAAGCATCAAAAAAGGAACAGGAAATATAATTGTGCTTTATACAAAAAATCATAACCACCATAAAAAGGGTGGGTCTTGTGGACTCTAGCCAATATAAAAGAAATTAATTTATCAGGTAAGTTCTTACATAAATTATGTTTTCTTTCATGCAATTGGCAAGAGTCCATGAGCCAGTGACGTATGGGATAGTAATACCCAAGATGTGGAACTCCACAGAAGAATCACTAGAGAGGGAGGGATAAAAATAAAAACAGCAATTTTCCGCTGAAAAAATTAAATCCACATCCAAAAAAATAAGTTTTTCTCATAATTGAAAAGAAAAAACTTAAAACATAAGAAGAGGAATCAAACTGAAACAGCTGCCTGAAGAACTTTTCTACCAAAAACGGCTTCCGGTAGAATTTCGTAAATGTCTGCAAAGAAGACCAAGTTGCTGCATTGCAAATCTGATCAACTGAAGTATCATTCTTAAAAGCCCACGAAGTGGAGATTGATCTAGTAAAATGAGCTGTGATTATCTGAGGCGGGCCTGATCCGACTCCAAATAAGCCTGATGAATCAAAAGCTTTAACCAAGAAGCCAAGGAAATGGCAAAAGCTTTCTGACCTTTCCTAGAACCAGAAAAGACAACAAAGTCTTCCTGAAATCTTTAGTAGCTTCAACATAATATTTCAAAGCTCTTACAACATCCAGAGAATGTAAGGATCTCTCCAAAGAATTCTTAGGATTAGGACACAAAGAGGGAACAACAATTTCCTTATTAATGTTGTTAGAATTCACAACCTTAGGTAGAAATTTAAATGAAGTCCGCAAAACTGCCTTATCCTGATGGAAAATCAGAAAAGGAGACTAACAACAAAGAGCAGATAATTTGGAAACTCTTCTAGCAGAAGAGATGGCCAAAAGGAACAACACTTTTCAAGAAAGTAGTTTAATATCCAAAGAATGCATAGGCTCAAAAGAAGGAGCCTGTAAGGCCTTCAAAACCAAATTAAGACTCCAAGGAGGAGAGATTGATTTAATGACAGGCTTAATACAGACCAAAGCCTGTACAAAACAGTGAATATCAGGAAGTTTAGCAATCTTTCTGTGAAGTAAAACAGAAAGAGCAGATATTTGTCCCTTCAAGGAACTTGCAGACAAACCTTTATCCAAACCATCCTAAAGAAACTGTAAAATTCTAGGAATTCTAAAAGAATGCCAGGAGAATTTATGAGAAGAGCACCATGAAATATAAGTCTTCCAAACTCGATAATAAATCTTCCTAGAGACAGGTTTACGAGCCTGTAACATAGTATTAATCACTGAGTCAGAAAAACCTCTATTACTGAGCACTAAGCGTTCAATTTCCATACCTTCAAATTTAATGATTTGAGATCCTGGTGGAAAAATGGCCCTTGAGACAGAAGGTCTGGTCTTAAAGGAAGTGGCCAAGGTTGGCAACTGGACATCCGGACACCATGCTGGTGCTACCAGAAACACAAATGAATGTTCCATGATGATCTTGGAGATCACTCTTGGAAGAAGAACTAGAACTAGAGGGGGGAAGATATAAGCAGGTTGGTAAAACCAAGGAACTGCTAACACATCCACCAATTCTGCATGAGGATTCCTGGACCTGGACAGCTACCTGGAAAGTTTCTTGTTTAGATGTGAAGCCATCAGATCTATTTCTGGAAGACCCCACATCTGAACAATCTTTAAAAACTCATCTGGATGCAGCGATCACTCCCCCGGATGTAAAGTCTATGTACCGCAGAAATTAGACAAGAGCTGGATTCCGCCTAAGAAAGTATCTGAGATACTTCTTTCATAGCCAGGGAACTGCAAGTCCCACCCTGATGATTGACATATGCCACAGGTGTGATATTGTCTGTCTGAAAACAAATGAACGGTTCTCTCTTAAACAGAGGCCAAACCTGAAGAGCCCTGATAATAGCACGAAGTTCTAAAAAATTGATTAGTAACCTCGCCTCTTGTAATTTCCAAACCCCTTGTGCTGTCAGAGATCCCCAGACAGCTCCCCATCCTAAAAGACTTGCATCTGTTTTGATTACAGTCCAGGTTGGATGAACAAAAGAGGCCCCTTGAACTATACGATGGTGATCTAACCACCAAGTCAGAGAGTCGTTTAAGGATATTAATTGTGATATATTTGTATAATCCCTGCACCATTGATTCAGCATACAAAGCTGGAGAGGTCTCATATGAAAATGAGCAAAGGAGATTGCGTCCGATGCTGCAGTCATGAGACCTAAAACTTCCATGCACATAGCTACTGAAGGGAATGATTGAGACTGAAGGTTCCGACAAGCTGAAACCAATTTTAATCATCTCTTGTCTGTTAGAGACAGAGTCATGGACACTGAATCTATCTGGAAACCTAAAAAGGTGACCCTTGTCTGAGGAATCAAGGAACTTTTTGGTAAATTGATCCTCCAACCATATCTTTGAAGAAACAACACTGGTTGATTTGTGTGAGATCCGGCAGAATGTAAAGACTGAGCTAGTACCAAGATATCGTCCAAATAAGGAAACACCGCAATACCCTGTTCTCTGATTACAGAGAGTAGGGCACTGAGAACCATTGAAAAAATTCTTGGAGCTGTCGCTAGGCCAAATGGAAGAGCGACAAATTGGTAATGCTTGTCTAGAAAAGAGAATCTCAGAAACCGATAGTGGTCTGGATGAATCAGAATATGAAGATATGCATCCTGTAAGTCTATCGTGGACATATGACCTTGCTGAACAAAAGGCAGAATAGTCCTTATAGTCACAATTTTGAAAGTCGGCACTCTTACAAAACAATTCAAAATTTTCAGATCCATAACTGGCCTGAATGAATTTTCTTTCTTTGGGACAATGAATAGATTTGAATAAAACCCCAGACCCTGTTCCTGAAACTGGTATAATTACCCCTGAAAGCTCTAGATCTGAAACACACTTCAGAAAAGCCTGAGTCTTCACTGGATATGCTGGGATGCGTGCAAGAAAAAAAAATCTTCTCACAGGAAGTCTTACTCTGAATCCTATTCGATACCTTTGAGAGACAATACTCTGAATGCATTGATTTTGGACAGAATCTGCCCAAATGTTTTCGAAAAATTTTAATTTGCCCCCCACCAGCTGAGCTGGAATGAGGGCTGCACCTTCATGCAGACTTGGGGGCTGGCTTTGATTTCTTAAACGGCTTGGAATTATTCCAACTTGAAGAAGGTTTCCAATTGGAACCAGATTATTTGGGGGAAGGGTAGGCTTTCTGTTCCTTATTCTGTTGAAAAGAACGAAAACTATTAGAAGCTTTAGATTTACCCTTAGATCTTTTATCCTGAGGTAAAATAACTCCCGTCCCTCCAGTGACAGTTGAAATCATTGAATCCAACTGAGAACCAAATAAATTGTTACCTTGGAAAGAAAGAGTAATCTAGACTTAGATACCATGTCAGCATTCCAATATTTGAGCTACAAAGCTCTTCTAGCTAAAATAGCTAAAGACATAGATCTAACATTAATTTTGATTATATCAAAAATGGCATCACAGATAAAATGATTAGCATGTTGATGCAAGCGAACAATGCTAGACAAATCAGGATCTGTTTACTGTTGCGCTAAGCTTTCCAACCAAAAAGTTGATGCAGCTGCAACATCAGCCATAGAAATGGCAGGCCCTGAGAAGATAGCCAGATTATAAATAAGCTTTCCTTAGATAAGATTCAAGTTTCCTATCTAAAGGATCCTTAAAGGAAGTACTATCTTCAATAGGGATAGTAGTACGTTTGGCAAGAGTAGAAATAGCCCCATCAACTTTGGGGATTTTTTCCCAAAACTCCAATGTAACTGTTGGCAAAGGATACAACTTTTTAAACCTAGAAGAAGGAATAAACTAAGTACCAGGCCTATTCCATTCCTTTGAAATCATATCAGAAATAGCATCAGGAACTGGAAAAACCTCTGGAGCAACCACAGGAGGTTTATAAACAGAATTTAAACGTTTATTAGTTTTAGTATCAAGAGGACTAGTTTCCTCAATATCCAAAGTATTCAACACCTCTTAACAAGGAACGAATATACTCTATCTTAAAGAGATAAGTAGATTTGTCAGTGTCAATATCGGAGGTAGGATCTTCTGAATCAGATCCTCATCAGAGGAGGATAATTCAGTATGATGTCGGTAATTTGAAATTTCATCAACTTTATGAGAAGTTTTAAAAGACCTTTTACATTTATTAGAAGGCGGAATAGCAGACCAAGCCTTCTGAATCGCATCAGCAATAAAATATTTTATATTCACAGGGATATCATGTACATTAGATGTTGAAGGAACTACAGGCGTTGTACTAGTACTGATGGATACATTCTCTGCATGTAAAAGTTTATCATGACAACTATTACATACCACAGCTACAACAGATACACTTAGCTTTGGTAGAACTGTTATCAGGCAGCAGGGTTCCAACAGTGGTTTCTGAGACAGGATCAGATTGAGACATCTTGCAAATGTAAGAGAAAAAAACAACATATAAAGCAAAATTATCAATTTCCTTATATGGCAGTTTCAAAAATGGGAAAAAATGCAAACAGCATAGCCCTCTTAGCATAGAAAAAGGCAAGAGGCATATAGGAAGTGGGGTTTAAATAATTAAATTATTTGGTGCCAAGTATGACACACAATGCAAATTTTTTTTGGCGCTAACAACATCCGGAAATAACGTAACTTGCGTCATGGCAGACGCAACCTTGTGCAAGGAAACCTGGCGTCAACTAAGACGCCGTAAATGGCGAATTTTTGATACCGAACGTACCTTCGCGCCAAAAAATTCTCGCGCCAAGAATGACGCAATAAATATCAGCATTTTGTGACCTTGCGAGCCTAATTTTGCCCGCAACAATTAATGAAAAAACAGTCTATTTGAAAAGAGACTATACCCCAGGTGAGAAAAAAGTAACTTCCTAAATAGGTTTTCCCAATTTTGAAACTGATAGTCTGCAAAAACAAAATTTATGCTTACCTGATAAATTTCTTTCTTTTGCGATGTACTGAGTCCACGGATTCATCCTTACTTGTGGGATATTATCCTTCCTAACAGGAAGTGGCAAAGAGAGCACCACAGCAGAGCTGTCTATTTAGCTCCCCCCTTAACCCCACCCCCCAGTCATTCGACCGAAGGCCAAGGAAGAAAAAGGAGAAACTATAAGGTGCAGAGGTGACTGAAGTTTTTAATAAAAAATACCATCTGTCTTGAATAGACAGGGCGGGCCGTGGACTCGGTACATCGCAAAAGAAAGAAATTTATCAGGTAAGCATAAATACATGATGTACCGAGTCCACGGATTCATCCTTACTTGTGGGATACCAATACCAAAGCTTTAGGACACGGATGAAGGGAGGGACAAGACAGGAACCTAAACGGAAGGCACCACTGCTTGCAAAACCTTTCTCCCAAAAATAGCCTCCAAAGAAGCAAAAGTATCAAATTTGTAAAATTTTTAAAAAGTATGGAGCGAAGACCAAGTCGCAGTCTTACAAATCTGTTCAACAGAAGCATCATTTTTAAAAGCTACCGCTCTTGTAGAATGAGCTGTAATCCTTTCAGGATGCTGCTGTCCCGCAGTCTCAGAAGCCAAACGTATGATGCTTTTCAGCCAAAAGGAAAGAGAAGTCGCCGTAGCCTTTTGACCCCTACGCTTTCCAGAATAGACAACAAACAAAGAAGATGTTTGACGAAAATCTTTGGTTGCCTGTAAATAAAATTTCAAAGCATGAACCACGTCCAAGTTGTGCAACAGACGTTCCTTCTTAGAAGGAGGATTAGGACACAGAGAAGGAACAACAATTTCCTGATTGATATTCCAGGTTAGTAACAACCTTGGGTAGGAACCCAGGCTTGGTATGCAAAACCACCTTATTAGCATGGAAAACAAGATAAGGTGAATTACATTGTAATGCAGATAGTTCAGAAACTCTTCGAGCTGAAGAGATAGCAACTAGGAACAAAACCTTCCAAGATAAAAGCTTAATATCTAAGGAATGCATGGGTTCAAACGGAACCCCCCTGAAGAACTTTAAGAACTAAATTTAGACTCCATGGCGGAGCAACAGGTTTAAACACAGGCTTAATTCTAGCTAAAGCCTGACAAAAAGCCCGAACGTCTGGAACATCTGCCAGACGCTTATGCAACAGAATAGACAGAGCAGATATCTGTCCTTTTAGGGAACTAGCTTACAATCCTTTCTCCAATCCCTCTTGGAGAAAAGACAAAATCCTAGGAATCCTGATTTTACTCCAGGAGTAGCCTTTGGATTCGCACCAAAAAAGATATTTACGCCATATCTTATGATAGATTTTCCTGGTAACAGGCTTTCGAGCCTGAATCAAGGTATCTATGACCGACTCAGAGAAACCTCGCTTTGATAAAATCAAGCGTTCAATCTCCAAGCAGTCAGTTGCAGAGAAATTAGATTTGGATGCTGGAATGGACCTTGAATGAGAAGGTCCTGTCTCAGTGGCAGAGTCCATGGTGGAAGAGATGACATGTCCACCAGGTCTGGATACCAAGTCCTGCGTGGCCACGCAGGAGCTATCAAGATCACCAAAGCTCTCTCCTGTTTGATTCTGGCAATCAAACGAGGAAGGAGAGGAAATGGTGGAAACACATAAACCAGGTTGAACGACCAGGGTATTGCTAGGGCATCTATCAGTACAGCCTGAGGATCTCTTGACCTGGATCCGTAACAAGGAAGTTTGGCGTGCTGACGAGACGCCATCAGATCCAATTCTGGTGTGCCCCATAGCCGAACTAGCTGAGCAAACACCTCCGGATGGAGTTCCCACTCCCCCGGATGAAAAGTCTGACGACTTAGAAAATCTGCCTCCCAGTTCTCTACCCCTGGGATATAGCTTGCTGAGGTGAGCCTCTGCCCATCTGATTATCCTTGAGACTTCTATCATCACTAAGGAACTCTTTGTTCTGCCCTGATGATTGATATACGCCACAGTCGTGATGTTATCCGACTTAAACCTGATGAATCTGGCTGAAGCCAGTTGAGGCCATGCCTGGAGAGCATTGAATATCGCTCTTAATTCCAGAATATTTATAGGTAGGAGAGCCTCCTCCCGAGTCCACAAACCCTGTGCTTTCAGGGAATTTCAGACTGTACCCCAGCTCAGAAGGCTGGCGTCTGTCATCACTATAACCCAATCTGGCCTGCGGAAACACATTCCCTGGGACAGATGATCCTGTGACAACCACCAAAGAAAAGAGTCTCTGGTCTCTTGATCCAGATTTATCTGAGGAGATAAATCCGCATAATCCCCATTCCACTGATTGAGCATGCATAGTTGCAGTGGTCTGAGATGCAAGCGAGCAAATGGAACTATGTCCATTGCCGCCACCATTAGACCGATTACCTCCATACACTGAGCCACTGACGGCCGAGGAATGGAATGAAGAGCTCGGCAGGTGGACAAAATCTTTGATTTCCTGACCTCCGTCAGAAATATTTTCATGTCCACTGAGTCCCTAGAAATGAAACTCTTGTGAGGGAGGGGAAGAGAACTGTTTTTTCCGTTCACCTTCCACCCGTGAGATCTTAGAAAGGCCAACACTAAGTCCATGTGAGACTTGGCTACTTGGAAGGTCGACGCTTGAATTAGAATGTCGTCTAGATAAGGCGCCAGTGCTATGCCCCGCGGCCTTAGAACCGCCAGAAGGGACCCTAGCACCTTTGTGAAGATTCGTGGTGCCGTGGCCAAACCGAAAGGAAGAGCCACAAACTCATAATGCTTGTCCAGAAAGGCAAACCTGAGGAACTGGTGATGACCTTTGTGGATAGGAATGTGTAGATACGCATGCTTTAAGTCCACGGTGGTCATATATTGACCCTCCTGGATCAATGGTAAGATAGTCCGAATGGTCTCCATCTTGAAAGATGGGACTCTTAGGAATTGGTTTAGGATCTTGAGATCTAGAATTGGTCTGAAAGTTCCCTCTTTTTTGGGAACCACAAACAGATTGGAGTAGAACCCCTGCCCCGCTTTTGGAACTGGGCAGATCACTCCCATGGTAAAAAGGTCTTCTACACAGCGTCTCTCTTTTTGTCGGGTTTACAGACAATTGAGAAAGATGGAACCTCCCCCTTGGAGGAGAATCCTTGAAATCTAGAAGGTATCCCTGGGTTACAATTTCTACTGCCCAGGAATCCTGAACGTCTCTTGCCCAGGCCTGAGCAAAGAGAGAGAGTCTGCCCCCTACTAGATCCGGTCCCAAATCGGGGGCTACCCCTTCATGCTGACTTAGTGGCAGCAGCAGTTGTTTTGGCCTGTTTACCCTTGTTCCAAGCCTGATTAGGTCTCCATTTTGGCTTGGATTGAGCAAAGTTCCCCTCTTGCTTTGCAGCAGAGGAAAATGAAGTGGGACCACGCTTGAAGTTTCGAAAGGAACGAAAATTATTTTGTTTGGTCCTTGTCTTATTTGACTTATCTTGAGGGAGGGCATGACCCTTCCCTCCAGTAATGTCTGAAATTATCTCTTTCAGTGCAGGCCCCAGAATAGGGTCTTACCTTTGAAAGGGATGGACAAAAGCTTTAGAAGGATTGCACCACAAGTAAACAAGCAATAAACCCCCAAATGAGAAAACCGGATTGATAAATGTCTAAAACCGGTTTAAACCCCTATTAGCACCTTGCCACAACTCTGCTGTGGCCCTACCTGCCCTTAGGGAACAATAATATAAGGTTAAAAACTTCGATTAGGCCCTCAGAAGGATATCAGGACCTCAGGAGAAGTTGCTTGCTGCTTGCCAGTATAACAATGCGCAACTGAGACGCGAAAATAGGCCCCGCCCACCACACTCGATGTTGCTGGGGCCTACACAAATCCAACAAACCTTGTTTGAAAGCCATGTGGGTTATAATAACCCCAACTAAGCCAAATGAACCCTCAAGTAAATGTCCCAACAAATGTAAAAAAAAAACGTTACTCCCAGAACAAACGTTTGTCCCAATCTCTCATATACAAACTGAGTGCCCAAAAAGATTAGCCCTTTATGCAAGCTAGTAAAGCCTCTTAAAATACTAGGATTACTGCTTACCCTTCCCCTAATGGGGATACTATCAGCCTTTCTGAGTTAACACAGTCTCTGCAGAAAAAAATGACTGAAAATACCTCATTGCTGTATAGCAAGAAACCGTTCCTCACACTGAAGTTTTCCTGTACTCTTCAGCTTCTGTAGGAACAGTTGTGGACCTTAGTTACAAATGCTAAGATCATAATCCTCCAGGCAGAAATCTTCATCTATGTCCTGCCTGAGAGTAAATAGTACAACACCGGTACCATTTAAAAATAACCAACTCTTGATTGTAGATAAAATAAAACTAACAGCTTAACACCTCTTTCTCTTTACCCTTCCTGCTTAGAGCTGGCAAAGAGAATGACTGGGGGTGGGGTTAAGGGGGGAGCTATATAAACAGCTCTGCTGTGGTGCTCTCTTTGCCACTTCCTGTTAGGAGGGATAATATCCCACAAGTAAGGATGAATCCGTGGACTCGGTACATCATGCAAAAGAAAGGAAATATACATAAACCTGACTCATGGCAAATATAAGTACAATATATATATTTAGAACTTTATATTAATACATAAAGTGCCAAACCATAGCTCAGAGTGTCTTAAGTAATGAAAACATACTTACCGAAAGACACCCTTCCACATATATCAGATAGCCAAACCAGTACTGAAACAGTAACAGTAGAGGTAATGGAATATGAGAATATATCGTTGATCTGAAAAGGGTGGTAGGAGATGAATCTCTACGACCGATAACAGGGAACCTTTGAAAAGATTTCCTGTGAGGAAAACCATAAAATCAATAAGCGATACTCTCTTCACATCCCTCTGACATTCACTGTACTCTGAGAGGAATCAGGCTTCAAAATGCTGAGAAGCACATATCACAGAAGAAAATCAAGCACAAACTTATTTCACCACCTCCATAGGGAGGCAAACTTTGTAAAAACTGAATTGTGGGTGTGGTGAGGGGTGTATTTATAGACATTTTGAAGTTTGGGAAACTTTGCCCCTCCTGGTAGGATTGTATAACCCATACGTCACTAACTCATGGACTCTTGCCAATTACATGAAAGAAATCAGTATATATATATGTAGCGACCAATTAGCAGCTAGAACTTAGGTTCTTTGCTGTTCCTGAGATTTTAGAGATAGCAAAAAAAAAGCATACAACCCCTACCCTCCCCCTTCTTATGAAAAGACTCTTTACACAAACAGGAGCAAGCTGGAGTAGGTAAACATCAGTATACTTCTAAAACGTTCGGCTTAGTTAGGAGTCTGAAAATCAGTGCAATGTTATTTAAAAATATAATCATCTACAAAACATTTATGCAAAGAAAAATCTAGTGTATAATGTCCCTTTAAGTATGACTAAGGCACTCCAGACAGTCTAGAGGAAGTGCAACTGTAACAAGTTTCAAAGGTACTTTACAGCTAAACAAGCAAAATAATTAAAGGGACAGTCAACACCAGAATTTTTGTTGTTTTAAAAGATAGATAATCCCTTAATTACCCATTACCCAGTTTTGCATAACCAACACAGTTATAATAATACACGTTTTACCACTGTAATTACCTTGTATATAAGCCTCAGCAGACTGCCCCTTATTTCAGTTCTTTTGACAGACTTGCATTTTAGCAAATTAGTGCTCACTCCTCTGTAAATTCACAGACATGAACTCAATGTTATCTATATGAAACACGTGAACTAATGCCCTCTAGTGGTCAAAATGCATTCAGATTAGAGGCGGCCTTCAAGGTCTAAGAAAATTAGCATATGAACCTAATAGGTTTAGCTTTCAACTAAGAATACCAAGGGAACAAAGCAAAATTGGTGATAAAAGTAAATCGGAAAGTTGTTTAAAATAACATGCCCTATTTGAATCATGAAAGATTTTTTTTAGACTTGACTGTCCCTTTAATGTATATTACAATGTGGTTTTATTACTCTTGATTAAACATTTTTGTGGAGATTAAATTAACGTCCCTTTAAGTCTCACTGAAAAAGAGGTGGTAACAATTGCTATATGTCCTTACAATCCCTAATAATATACAATATATATCCTCATGAGGCAAAGCAGGCAGACTGTCCCTGGGTGACAATGATTGAGCCATTGAATATTCTACTACATTTATTCTGATGATTGATTTTCTTAGATTCTCTAAAGCAATTCTACAACAACATGATATCATTACACAATTAAACATTCTTCAATAAAGAAATCCCTATTTATTTTATAATTAACTGACTTACAATTTCTCATACTGACACTGCACCTATAATGGTCTAGCAACATTTAAACACTGCGTTAACAATGTGGCAAACGATCTGAAACACTTGATGATTCTTGAGAGCTACAGCAATATCTGATAGAAGGCGTGGAGTCTCCAGCAATTCTCTCTGGAGTGGATCATCAGAGTAAAAAAAACATAGGAGATCAAATCCTTGTTCCCGCTGTAATTATGGCACTTCTGAAGAGATCAATAATGTAAAAGGTATAAAAGAAGGAGAAAATAATAAAATACTAATAAATAATGTTAATTCCCTCATGCACTACAATCTCATTTGCAGAATTGTCAGGGAAGCAAGAGAAATCTATATTTTATGATTGCATAAGAATGAACTGAATTAAAGATAAAATGCTCAAATGCTTCAATCCAGCTGGTGTACCAGGTGTCAGGAATATGTGATTCTTAAAGATAGCAACAAAAGCAAGGACATGACAAATCCGACAGATCTCGGCAGCCAGAAAACCACTGCAACTGAATTATTCTTCTGGGTTCTACTTTCTAGTCTTATATTTGTATACAAAACTCCTTGTCTTGTTTTTAAAATGAAATCCCAAATGTTTCTTTTATGATTCAGACAGACCATATCATTTTAAAGAAGTTTTCCAATTTACTTCTATTATCAGATTTACTTTGTTATCATGGTATTATTTAGACTTGGGCGCGGCGGAAAAATTTGTTTCGGACCGATTCAGATTTTTTCGAATTTCGTTTTCAGATCGATTCGAATTTGGATACATTCAAATGTATTTGTTTCGGATTTGAATAAATTTGGATGTATTCGATTAGTAAATTTGGAAGTTCGGTATGTGTTAGGTGGGATGTGCTGCGTATTAGACTAGTATTATGTACTGTATATTAGGTGTAACCCATCTGAATCAACATAAGTACCAACCTCACAGGTACCAGCTACACAATATGCACAGAGCTAGCAGAGGTATATAACCTAATATACAGTACATAATACTAGTGTAATACACAGCACATACCAACCTCACAGATACCAGCTACATAATGTGCCCTGCACAGAGCTAGCAGAGGTATATAACCTAATATACAGTACATAATACTAGTGTAATACACAGCACATCCCACCTAAGTACCAACCTCACAGGTACCAGCTACATAATGTGCTCTGCACAGAGCTAGCAGAGTGTCATAACCTAATATACTGTACAATACTAGTGTAATTGTGATTAGACCATGGCCATTTGAATGTAACGAATAAATCAGAACTAATTCGGATTTATTCGTTACAAATGTATTCGGATTAGTTTAGTTCCGTTGCTAGGGTAATTCGGAAATTCCAATCGATCCAAAGCTCCGAATTCGACAAATTCGTCCAAATTTCAATTCGGAACGAAACGCCCATGTCTAGTATTTTTTTAAGCGATACCTAGATAAGTGTCGTGCACATGTCAGGGACACTATATTAGCAGCAGTTTCACAAGAATGCTTTTGAGCACTAGATGTCAGCAGTGTTTTCACAATGTATGCTGTTAAAATCAGTCTTGAAAATCTTCTGCCAAATATTGTGCCCCTGACACCTGAATGCTCCTGAGCCTACCCACCTGGAAAAAAAAAGATACCAAGAGAACAAAGTAACTGATAATAGAATTTTCTTTATAAAATCTAAATAAAAAAAGAAATATTTTGGGCTTTATTTCCTTTTAAAAACTGTGTTTGGCTCTTAAACATTCTATGTAAATTATAGATCCGCTAAGGATTCTGTAGCCTGACAGTGTGCTCATCACCAACTTTCTCCAGAAATGCATCCTCAGGAGTGAAAACGATATATGATGCACCTGCACAACCATTTCCTATTCTTTTGTTACATTATATACTGTACATCCAGGAAATGTGTGCATTCTCTGGTGCCAAACACATTATATAAAGGTTTACACAGCAGAAATGTGCATTGTGGTGCCATATGTCTTATGTTGTGAGCAGACATTATTGCTTAATTTAAATAGAATGCCTTTCACTTCCGTTGGGGGACACAAACAATATAAAAATAATTTGACATAGAGGCCAAGTCCTGTGCATACAACTGTAGGCTATGCAGGTATTTTACAAATATAAATTTTACAGTTACGGTAGTCAATTCAGTGGAGCAGGGCCCACCTTCTCTAGCATTAAATGATATTGAGGAACCTATTTGTCCTGTTTTGGTTACCCTCATGAAAAAGTAATGTTGCTTAAAATGGTTTTAGAGCAACAATGGTTATTGGCCAAAAAATATACAGTCCTGGTAAGTAAACACACACCTGGAAATCAACAATCTGTCATATAAATGTTTCTTGATTGAACTATTAAAAAAAAAAATCAAAGTGGAGCAAATATTTTCCTTTTACCCTGTGGTTGCCAAGAAAAGGCCACAGTACTTTGCTGGCAGCCAAGGGGTTAAACATGATATGTAACTAAAACTCAGAACCAAGCACAACGCTAGGTAAAGTATTCTACTGAGTGTGATCAGAGTCTATTTTTATCCAAGCATAGCATCACACACCGTGCTTTTATTGGCTGGGCTCGTGCTTGCAATGCAGAGCATCCATGTGTAACTTTGTCTCCAAGAACCTTCAGAAAGTAGTCTTGAATAAGCAGAATGTGTGAGTCACCCACTTTCTGTCGATACACAAGACGTATACCTGGTATGATCTCATTAACAAGTGCTCTCCCCTGTTCCCGCACTATCAAGACTCACTTTACAGCCTAGAGTGGCAATTACTGGAAAATTGATTTCTCCTTGTTTAGCCTTTGTCAGACTGCCTTATGAATTCTTTAACAGCATGCCCAGATTTAGAGTGGGTTAAAAAACACCAGGCAAATAAGTGTCCCTGAGCCTTGTAACACTGAACTATACTGTGTCAGGGAAAGAAACACGATGCTGCTGGGTGATTGCCAGAGCACTTGACTCATCCCTTTTCATGAATTAGAGCAACGCTAAATTCTGCAGAGGCATGAAGAAAGCTTCATTTTCTGATAATGCCTCTGCTATTTAATGGGTGGGAGAGGGTCGGTACCACACAGAAGCAGAAGGTTGTGAGTTTTCACAGACATCAATTCTCTTTAGCATGCCTTCTGGTCACAAGCTGACATGCTATCAATTAAACTAGAGTCACAGTAGATTGGTCAGCCCAATAAAAAGGCAAATACTTGCTAGATGTAACAGACCCTAGAGCAGATGTAAGTATCTTAGAAAACCTGCTGATACAGAGACGAACAGCACTTTCAGTAGTATAGCTGTTAATGTGAGCTGCATACTGATGTGACACATTAGTGAATTCAAGTCACAGAGAAGAAAGAGAACACATACCTTTGTACACTTGCTTTTCTGCATGCAAACGCTGTACTTATTATAAATGAGATTTAGCTATATATTAAGTAAAAGCTTGAAGTACAGGTTTAAGGATAAAACTGTAAACCAATGTTGGCTATTAGTTTAATTAGTACTGTGGCAGAGGTTGTTTTTCATTTCAAGCTCCTTATAACGAGTTGATAAATATTTCTGAATGTCGCTGGTATTGTTAGAGTGTATTTCTACTGACCACAAAGCCAAAAATTATTCTAATATCTAAATATCTCTTAAACTCAAAAGTCTTTACTTCCTGAAAACAACATTAAATTGTTATCTTCCTTGTTAATTTCCCAAATTTGTAATCTGAACACCAAATGCACAGGATTAATAAAAAACAGAATAAAGATTGATTCCTTTTAATAGTGTGTAGTGATGCTAATAGGTTATATGTGTTATTCTCCAAAGCCAGAGATATGTGTGTATGTCTCTTTTTTAAAGGATTTAAAGAGTGCTTTATTTGTATAATGCAGTGTTTCATAAACGTGGTCCTCGAGTCCCCCCAACAGGCCAGGTTTTCATTATAGCCGAACCAGCGCACAGGTCAAGTAATCAGCTGATCAGTAACACACATGGTTACTAACCTGCTCTCATCCATCAGCTGATAATTTCACCTGTGCACTGGTTCATGTATAATGAAAACCTGCACTGTTGGGGGCACTTGAGGACTGCGGTTGACAAACAATGGTATAGTGGACATGTGTGTTTGTTGGGTTATGGATTAGACTTTAGTCAAAAAGTGCTTTATATATATATATATATATATATATATATATAGATATATATATATATATATATATGTTGGGGGCACTTGAGGACTGCGGTTGACAAACAATGGTATAGTGGACATGTGTGTTTGTTGGGTTATGGATTAGACTTTAGTCAAAAAGTGCTTTTTATATATATATATATATATATATATATATATATATATATATATATATAATTATTTTTTTTACTCAAGTTAATTGCAAGTAGCATTTGTAACGGTTTGGTAACTTTGCTTCCTAAAGTCATCCAATATAGTGAGGGCAATGTCAGTGAATATTTTGCATGTGCAAAACCAATGTTACACTCAAAAACTTTTGGGGTACTCGCTAAGAAGCGGACAAGCGTTGTCCAGGATTTTTTAAAGGCCATTTAAGTGTTGAATTTGATAAATGGAAATGGCCCCATCATTTTGTTGAGTATTGAGAATTTGGATTATGATCAGGAAAACAGGACTGACACCTGTTACGTATAGGACTATTCTCCCAAAACCGATAATGAAAAAAAGGTGTTACTGATAAAGAATGAAAGCTGTTTCTCATTTATTAAGGCAGAAACAAAGAGATAGATTATAAATCGATACAAATAATGAAATGGTGCAATGAAATATTATACCATACATACACAAGCGTACTAAAATGTAGAAGAAGAAAAAATTTAAAAAAAGAAGCATGTCACTTTCTTATCTACTCTACAAGGACTATACAAAAATTCACCCAGAAATGGCTATATTACCTTTAACTTTTCAAGCATGACATTTATGTAAACCACATAGGTTAAACCCACTCACGACTCATAAGCTTTGCAGCTACCATGCAGAACACAGACATCCACTGGTGGGTTGTGCGACTGCTACTCCTGACTGGCTGTTCTACTCAGGAGCTGCAATGCTTGTGGCTACAGAGTGGAAGTTTACCTATGTGTTTCCCAAAAATTACATTAGAATATCCCTTTAAAAACAGCGTATTCATTCAACAGTACGGAATTGTAAAGTTAATCAATTTATTTCAATATTACCACAAACATTAGATCATACTACTATTAATTAATAAGGCAGTTTCCACTGGCGATGAGCAGGAAGGAAACATCTGTAGTGCATTTAAATATAGTCTTACATTTAAAGAGTAAGTCTCATGCAGATAAAGAGCAGTGCAAGCCTTACAATGACGCACACCTTACATGAACAAGTCTTATGGTTCAGTCTATTAGTGTATGTTTGTTTAAAACCATCCTAATACAGCAACAGCACATTTAGTAACAAATAAGACACCTCCAAATATTCAGTGAAGCAACTGACCCCGTGGAAATGTGTGGCAAACTGTACATTATCCGACTGGTTTGCACAAGTTAAATGGAACATGTTGATTGAACGACATCACTGTCTTTTAAAAGACGTTTTAGAAGTCCACAACACCTTTATATATATTATATATAGGGCTCAATTCCACATTAGAATCAGGGGGAAACTAAATGATCCTAAATCACTTACTTTTCTAAGCTTGTCTGTAGTGAGGAATCTGGGAACCATATAATACAAAAATAATTTAGATTTGCTCAAAGTTGAAGGAACATAAAGTGTTTATCTTGCCTTAGCTGAAGTTTTATAAACTTTGCTAAG